>NW_017676993.1:7230-36083 GCF_001879085.1 Nicotiana attenuata
ATAATCATCATATCCCACACTGGGAATGTCTAGAATCTCACCCAATTTAGGTGTATCAAACTGCACCTTTACTCCTTTCACCATGCTGGTGACAACCCCATTCTTGACAGTGGCATTGGCCATGAACTCAATCAGCTCCTTCCTGGCCAGTTTCCCTTCCAATTGAAGGACCATGTCTTTCCATCCTTGTGCAGCTAGGGCATCCACCAATCTTATCATGCCTGGCTCCTCCAGGTCTTTCAACAACCTGCCTTTCAAGATCTTTCTCCTGCCAAAGATGGCAAATCTATCCTGCTCTTTCTCAGACTCCTCCTCTTCTTCTTCTCCACTCTATTCTTCTTCTTCAATAATTTTCTTTTGTTTTCCCTTCACAGCAGATCTAGTTCCTTTAGCCAACGAGGGCTCAGCAGATACAGGTACAGAGGATGACTTCTTGGTCGAAGTTTTGGAACTCTTTGGCTTGGGTGATGGAACTTTTCAGTTGTTCCTCTTTCTTGATGGACCAGGTCCATCTCTTCTTCTTCTTCTTCTACAACCTCAACACTCTCCACAACTTTTGCCTTTCCTTTTTCCCTCTTTTTCTTCCTGCTTTCTTCCAATGCTTTTTGCAACTCTTCCTCACTTTGTTTGACCCTGCTTCTAGTTTCTCTTCCCTTTGAAGAGACAGTAGACTTAGGAGATGACACTTTGCTTTTCTTTGCTGGCTTGGAAGCAGTTGGAGCTTTCAGAGAAGAAGCCTTGCGCTTCTTGGGATCATAGATGGACCCAACCTTCTTCAAGATGTCAGCTAGGGTTTCTTCAACAAATGAACTAGGTTCATCTTGTTGTTCACTCAGATGAACAAGACCTTCAGCAGCCTCACCGGAGCCACTTCCCCCTGACTTGGTGCCACTTTCCTCTACCCCTCCACAGATTGCAAGTATTTTGTCTTTCTTTTTCTTTCCCCTTCTACTAGGCTCAGCCTCCTTCACATATTTCACAGAACCAACCAACACAAACCTATTTTCCACCGTTTCTACCACATCAGAAAACACAAAACAGGTATTTACCTCACCAGGGGTTTCTTGATTTTTGTCACTGTCAGAAGACCCACGTTCTTCTCCTTCGCTTGCAGAGATAAATGTTTCAGACTCAGAACTTGAGTCAGATTCTTTAGCAGGACTCTCTTTCTTCTAGCTAGCTCTCAACTTTTTATTTAGGGCTGTTCTTAGAGAACCAGTAGCTGTAGTTTTCCTTGCCAACATTTTCTGCCTGCAAAACCTGGGTTTGGGGTTTTCACTAGGGGGTGTAGATGAGGATGTGTTTGAGGGAGACACTGGTGGGGGAGTTTCAGGGTTATCTTGAGGGTTTGTCATGGTGAAGGATTTCTGGAGAATTTTGGGAATTTTGGAAATTTTGGAGAGGAAGAGGATGATCAGAACTTGGGGGAGATTAATGACGGTTATGGACTAAAAGGGAGTATGTGGAGTGTATTTAAAGATGATTATGATGAAGTGCAGTAACGGCAGCCTTTTTGCAGTAGTCAATCAGGAGTCTAATCACTTTAGAACTCCGGTCTCTTAGTGATTAATAGGCGACGCTAGTTTTTAGGCTAGAATCCCGTTTTCCTTAGAATTCTAGGAGAATGAAACTGGTTCAATGCTCAACGGATATAATTTTTGGGAGTTTGGTGACAATAGGACTTCTGCTCATGATTGGAAAATTAATCTTTCTAATTGTGCAAAGTATAGAAACATACCTGAACTTTCTCATGAGCTTATATTGATGAACCAGGTTCTTCAAGTAGAACATCTCTTGATTATGCCTCAAATGTCAAAATAGAAAAAAACTTTGTAAGGGATCAGTGAATTAATATAAACACATGTCACATGAGTATACTGATTAGAGTATGAGACTGAGTAAGAATTAGTCTAGATATTTACATAAAGTCGGAACTTCTAACTAAATTTTTTTTTCATTGCATTCTGAACTGATTCTTTTAGGTGATCTTAATCATCCCTAATTCCAACCTGTTCCTCTCAAAGTTTTCCCTATTCAGTGCTTTAGTAAAGATGTCAGCTATTTGTTTATCAGTAGCACAGAATTCTATTGAGATTAATCCTTTCTCATAGTTATCTCTTAAGAAGTGGTGTCTAACATCTATGTGCTTGGTCCTTTTATGATGAACAGGGTTCTTTGTCATACTTATAGCACTAGTGTTATCACAATATATTGGTATGCATCCCACTTCAATTCCAAAATCTACCAACTGTTGTTTGATCCATAGCAATTGAGCACAACAAGAAGCTGCAGCCACATATTCAACTTCAGCAGTAGATAAGGCCACTGAATTTTGCTTTTTGGTAACCCATGATACAGGACATGAACCAAGGAAGTGTGCCATACCAAAGGTGCTTTTTCTATCCACTAGGAAACCTGCATAATCAACATCAGCATATCCTACTAGATTGAAATTACTACCTTTAGGGTACCAAAGACACAAATCAGTAGTGCCTTTGAGATATCTCAATATCCTCTTGATAGCAGTCAAGTGAGACTCTTTTGGATTTGCCTGAAAACGAGCACAGAGTCCTACACTGAAAACAATGTCAGGTCTGCTGGCAGTAAGATACAAGAGTGAACCAATCATACCCCTATACAACTTCTGATCAACTGATGAACCAGGTTCATCAACATCTAATTTAGTGGCAGTTGCAATAGGTGTATCTATTTCTTTAAAATCCTCCATTTTAAACTTTTTGATTAGTTCTTTTGTATACTTCTGCTGATGAATCATGGTTCCATTTTGACTTTGTTTGATCTGCAGCCCTAGGAAGAAGTTAAGCTCGCCCATCATGCTCATTTCAAACTCACTCCCCATTAATTTTGCAAAGTCCTTACTTAACTTATCAGTGGTGGCCCCAAAGATTATGTCATCAACATAGATTTGCACAACAAAGAGATCCTTACCTTTTTCCCTTAAGAATAAGGTACTATCAATTTTACCTCTTTTGTAACCATGCTCCAGCAGGAATTTTGACAGTCGTTCATACCATGCTCTTGGGGCCTGCTTGAGTCCATAGAGAGCCTTGTCCAACTTGTACACATGCTCAGGACATTCCTTACTCTCAAACCCTGGAGGTTGTTTCACAAACACTTCTTCCTTTAGGTAGCCATTAAGGAAGGCAGTTTTGACATCCATCTAATGAATAGTGAATTCCATGTGTGCTGCAAAGGCTATGAGGAGTCTGATTGCCTCTAGTCTTGGAACTGGAGCAAAGGTCTCATCATAGTCTATGCTCTCCTCCTGGCTGTAACCTTGGACCACCAATCTTGCCTTGTTTCTTGTAACTGTTCCATCTCCATCAAGTTTGTTCCTGAAGACCCATTTTGTGCCAATGACTAATCTGTCCTTGGGCCTTGGTAAAAGATGCCAGACTAGACTTCTTTCAAATTGGTTGAGTTCATCCTGCATTGCATTTACCCAATCTACATCCTGCAAAGCTTCAACAACATTTTTAGGTTCAATGATAGATAGAAAAGCATCAAAGGTACACAGATTCTTTAATTGTGCTCTGGTTTTGACTCCGGATGTTGGATCAGTGAGAATGTTCTCAATGGGATGAGAACTTTGATATTTGTGAGGTTTCACAACCATCTGGCTTCTGATAGAGCATTCTGCTATTTGCTGAGGAATAGGATCATGAACAGGTTCCTTTGAGGAATTTATTTCAATTTCTTTTTGACTAGTTCCCCCTGTCAGGTTGCCCTGTATGGAAGAACCTGTTCCATCACCTGTTCCTTCTGTTGGTGCCACCTTGACCTGAGTTGATGCTTCAGTCAAGTCCTTTATCAGTCTAATGGCTTCATCTTCATGCTCCTGTCTCTCAGAAAGAATGTTAGTTTCATCAAATACTACATGCACACTTTCTTCTACATGTAAAGTTCTTTTGTTAAACACTTTATATGCTTTGCTATGTGAAGAATATCCCAAGAACACTCCCTCATCACTTCTGGGATCAAACTTACCTAGGGAGTCTTTTCCATTATTGTGCACATAGCACTTGCAACCAAATGCCCTAAGATGGGATATGTTTGGTTTTCTCCCTTTAAGTAACTCATAGGGAGTTTTCTCAATAAGAGGTCTAGTCATGCATCTATTGATTATGTAGCATGCAGTGTTTACAGCCTCTGCCCAGAAGCTGTGAGGTAATTTGCTAGAAAGTAGCATGGTTCTAGCCATATCCTCCAGAGTTCTATTCTTTCTTTCAACTACTCCATTTTGCTGAAGGGTCCTAGGGGCAGAGAAATTATGATCTATACCATTTTCATTACAGAATTCAGCAAACTTTGCATTTTCAAATTCAGTTCCATGATCAGACCTAATGGATGCAAGTTGATTTCCTAATTGTTTCTGAGTTTTTCTAACAAAAGCAGTAAACATTTCAAATGCTTCATCTTTAGATGTCAGAAATAGTACCCAGGTAAATCTAGAATAATCATCAACAAGTACCATTACATTTTTCTTTCCACCTCTGCTCATGGTTCTCATTGGACCACAAAGATCCATATGAACCAGTTCTAACGTCTTGGACGTACTTACCATTTTCTTGGATTTGAAGGATGACCTTACCTGTTTCCCCCTTGCACATGCCTCACAAACTTTATCTTCCTTGAACTTGATATTAGGTAACCCTATCACCAAGTCTTTAGAGACTAATTTGTTAAGCTGATTTAGACTTGCATGACCAAGTCTTTTGTGCCACAGGAGGGGATCATTAACCAACACACTTAAGCAAGCGAGTTCATTTTCTGAAAGAGTTGACAAATCTACAATGTAAATATTGTTAACTCTTTTTCCCTGCAAAACAATCTTGTCAGTGGTAAGGTTAATCACAAAGAATTTGGTGGAGGTAAAAGCCACAAGGTTACCTCTGTCACACAGTTGTGACACACTTATTAGGCTATATTTCAAGCCATCTATCAGGTAGACATTCTCTATGGAATGAGAATCTATTTTGCCTACCTTTCCAACCCTAATGATCTCACCTTTCTTTCCATTACCAAAGGAGACATTACCTCCTTTTTAAGTTCTCAAGTGAAAGGAACTGGTCTATGTCCCCAGTCATATGTTTTGAGCAGCCGCTATCCATATACCATATTTGGCTCCTCCCTTTCACTTGGACCTGCAAAAGGAAATCAGGGGTTAGTCTTAGGAACCCAAACTAGTTTGGGTCCCTTTCTATGGGCAAAAGGATGAATCAGATTCTTTCTTGCCCAACCAGGCAGCTTGTGTTTTTCTTGAACAAAAGCTTTATTTCTTTGAGTGGCCTTTTCTTTTGCATTACATTCATATTTGTAATGGCTAGTCTTACCACAGTGTGTGCAGATTTTATTTTCAGGAAGAGTGAGGTACTTGCTTTTAGGATCCCATTTTGGAGCTTGAGTCCCATAGCCAAGTCCTCTTTTGTTACTGCTACGATGCTCTTGCAGCCAGGAGAGTGCATCAGAAGCCTTGTTCCACTTGCAAGTTCTGTCTAGTTCATGTTTCACCTTTCCTAGATCTTCCTTTAAGACTTTGATGAATTCATCTTTCTTGTACAATTCATCTTTCATTTTTCCCAAATTCTCTTCTAGAGTGAGATATGTGTGATCGACTTTCTTCTTTCCTGTTCCTAATTTCAGTTTTAAGTTTTCAGACCTAAGTTCTAGGACACTGTTGTCAAGTTCAAGAACCTGGTTCTTCAACTCAGCATTTTTGTTATCACTCTCATTTGCCCTAGACTCTAGACTTTTACATTTTGCTTTAAGGATCACACATTCCCTAGACAGAACTTCTTTTTCATTATTAATTATCTCAGACTCATCAATGAAGTCTAGTAATAGCTTAGCCAGCCTTTCTTTAGACAAGAATTTAATCTTGTCTTTGAGATGAAGAATACTTACCTCTTGTTCATCATCTGATTCTCCGATGGCCATCAGTGCTTGCTCCTCTTCAGCTTCATCTTCTGAGTCTTCATCTGAGGTTTCTCCCCAAGCAGCAACCATAGCCTTGGTTGAATCTTTGTTTCTTTTGGGTTGAACCTATTCCTTCTTCCTGTTCCTTCGTTCAGCTCTTTCTTTCTTCCACTCAATTTCCCATTGAGGGCAGTTCTTGATCATGTGATCAGTCTTACCACACTTGTAGCAACCCTCATTGGTCTGTTTCTCCGGAGCTCTTGTTTTGTTGAAGGTTGTACCTCTTGAAGGACCCTTTCCTTTCATCAGGTACTTTTTAAAATCCCTAGTGATCATAGCCACTTCATCATCCTCCAGATCTGCACCTTCAGCAATTCTGAGAGCTAAGCTTCTCTCCTTCTTGGGGGTATCCATCTTTATGGTTTGCCTTCTCATTTCATAAGCAGTCAAATTTCCAATCAGTTCATCCAGTCTAAGGGTAGCAATATTCTTTGATTCTTGAATAGCAGTGATTTTGCTTTCCCATGTGACTGGCAGAACCCTTGTCAAAATTTTCTCAACCTTGTCTTCTTCAAGGATAATCCTTCCAAGAGACTCAAGTTCATTTGTCAAAGTAGTGAATCTAGTATACATCTCCTGGATAGTTTCTCCTTCCTTCATAGTAAAATTCTCATATTGAGAATACAGAAGTGTTCCTCTTGATCTTTTCACTTGAGGTGTTCCTTCATGGGCCACTTGCAGAGTGTCCCATGTTTCCTTAGCAGTTGTACAGCTTTGGATCCTACTGTACTCATCTGGTCCTAGTCCACACACAAGCCATTTCTTGGCCTTAGCATTTTTCTCCCACTTCCTTAGGTCTTCAGCAGTACAATCAGCCCTTGTCTTTGGCACATCAATTCCTTCAGCATTTTTCTTTGTGGTAGCTAGGGGACCATCAGTGACTATGTCCCAGAGTTCATAATCTTCCCCTATAATGTGATCTCTCATTCTGTTCTTCCACCAAGAATAGTACTGACCATTGAAAAGTGGAGGCCTGGCAGTGGGTTGCCCTTCCCAGTTCCCAGGTGGTGCACTCATTGTTGATCTTCTCCTAAGGTGTTAGCCCCTTCAAGGATAACCTGCTCTGATACCAATTGATGTTCTAAACGTCAATGCCACACAAGAGGGAGGGGGGGGGATGATTTGTGTGGTACCTAATTTTCGCACTAGAAGAACCTGGTTCTTCTAGATGTACTTACTACTACTGTTTGCGGAATTAAGAGTGCATAAAATAAAGAACATAGAGATTTTTACGTGGAAAACACCTGGCTCAAAAGGTGAAAAAACCACGACCTACTACTCAGTAGGATTTTCCCAAACTTCCACTAAAATCACTGAGCCAAAACAGCATTTACAAAACTCTTGTAAACCTAAGGATTAACTCTAATCCCGTTGTGGCAACCAGCCTCTAATTGTGGCGACAACTTCAAGTTAAATCTAACTTGAATACTCAAATTACCTATTACAATTGTTTCTAGATAAAGCTGAAAGGTACAATATGAAAACAACTACTACAATTGAACTATAAATAAAGAAAGATACATAAAACTTTTTATGGAGCTGGTTCTTCAATCTGGTTCATGTAGCTTCAGGAATGCACACTTGAATCTCACATAAAGTGCTTGCAAAATTGCCTAGCTCTTTTGCTCTCAATTTAGTTTAACTTCTGCGTATGTGCAACACCTGTAAAAGAGAACAATCATTGTTATTTAAAGAGTTAGTAATCAGAGTTTGATTGAGACTCAATTGCTGATCCTCCATCGAATTCGAGTCCTAGAACAATACAAACTCCAACCCTTATTCTTGATCCGGATTTAGTTCTCTTCACATAAGGAGACTTCATCTCCTTATCCTTTATGCAACCTTTTCGATCAGTTCAGAAGATATTGTTGCTGATCCTTGAGACTTATCTTCTTCACATGCATCTCACACGTATAGATAGATAACCACTGTGTATCACATGATGGACCTGGTCCATGACTGAGTTTATTTTGTCAATCTTCAAAACTTCATCTGAACTTGGGCCAACAGTGTATATATGGGGATATAAATAGTAATACAATTCTAGAGTTGGGGCGTGTTGGTCCTCATTCTAAATATTTTATGACATTGTGTTTGGATGATGACATGGAAATCGAGTCATCTGAGCCTTTGGAGGAGTCAATGGAAGAGGAACAAGCTGCTTACATTCTTGGATTTGTCGTGCCAGAGAGAAAAAAATACATTCCTCATTTAAATGCCGAAAAGTACAGAGTGGAAAATTTATTACTTGGTCTGGTTATCTTTGTAGCCCCACCAAAAGAGCATAGCAGAATACTTGAAGCCAAATTTGGGGTTCAATTCATAAGTTCAAGGTGGCGTAAAAAGTAGTTCACGTCGTGCCGCGACGTTAAATTAGGCGCTTGTTGGGAGGCAACTTGTCTTTACTGCTTTATTATAGTTTTGATTAATTTGTTTTCTTATTGTATTGTTTTTGTAGTGTTAGCTTATTTGTAGGATTTTGAGCATAGGGAGCAAAGCCATATGAAGTGTGTACAAAAGTGAGCCAGATGGTTGGAACTAAGTGTGGGGTGCCCTCACAAAGGATCAATGCCTAGGAGAGTCTGAGTACCCCGTGAGCTTATATTGCTTCGGCCTTTGGCCTCTCAGGGAGCTTCTTGTCCGCCTTTGTTGTTGCTTTATTTGTGCATTGGGGACACTGCACTCTTTTAAGTGAGGGGTGGAAGATTCTCTATAATTTGTATAGTATAATATTAGTATATTGTTAGTTTTTATCTTTTTATTGTTAGCTAGTTTATTTTTTTTATTTTTTTACATAGTTAGTAAATTAATGGTGTAGTATAGTAGTAGTAGTTTTAGTAGCTTAATTTAAAAAAATAATAAGAAAAAATAAAAATTTTGATTTTTTTTAATAAAAAAATTTGGACTTTTCCCGACGATGGATCTCCTGGGCAGTTTTCTTGAGAGATTAAAGTCTAAAAGAAGTTCCAAAAATATGTCTTTTAGCTTTCCTTAGGTAGTAATAATCTCCTGTGGTTTTTCTTTGTGCCTCGGTTCTTTTCCATGAGATGTAGTTTGAACCGGGAAGTATTTTCAATTTTTAGAGTAGATTAGAATTTAGGAAATAAATGGAGGAAGAATGATGTAAATTTGTAGCTGCATTTGACTTGTTTGATAGTAGCATATTTAGGCTTTGGCATGTGTAGAATCATCCCTATGTGTTGAAGTCGTTCATGTTGCCTTGTTTATTTGGATTGCATGTCTTGTGACGCCTATGTCTCACTTTCTTGACTTGTGTTCACTTTGTGCTTAATGCTTAATATCTCATGGCTTCGAGAATACTTGCATTGTTTGAGAGTCGGAATGAGACCGTCTTTAGTTAGTCATGTGCCATGTGTGGTGAGGTTTTTGGGTAGTTCATGTTTTTGTGATTGTGTCTAGAACTTGCCCGCTATGTGAGTTGAAGCGAAAATTTGAGGTGATGCCCGGTTTGAAAAATGATTTTAGGCTCTCTTTGGTCTTTTCTTAATTGCTATTCTCTTTTGAGCTTATAGACTTTTATTTGGCACCCACATTACAAGCCTATACCCTTTTTGCTCTTAATTGATATTTTTTATCCTTTTACCTCTTAAAGCACTTTAATTGTGAAATGAGAGCTAAAATAAGTAAGTGTAGGGTGGCTTTGGAGTGGAACCAATGAAAGGAAGAAGGGTGCACTTGTTTTGTAAAATAATACACCACTACCGGAAATTGAAAAGGAAAAAAATAGTTGAAGAAAAAAGGAAAACAAATATAGATGAATAAATTGTTGTCTTATTTTTGCTAGTGGGTGTGAATTAAAGTAGTGCTTAGAGAAGAAGGGAACGTTTTTGGGGTGATATTGTTTGTAAAATTGAAGTGGTGTTGAAGAAAATGCGTTTAAAGTAAGTTTGTGATGTGTTAAACTGCTTAGGAGGGTGAGTCACTATTCCTAAAATATATCCTACTCGTCCCTTAGACAACATTAAAACCATGAAAAGTCCTAATTGATTTTAGATCAAGCGATCCTACAGTAGTAGAGATTTACATTAAGGGCAAGTATATGGTACCTTTTGCATGCATGTGACTTCTTTGTGAGAGTGAGCGACTTCCTGTGATATATGCGAGTCTTTAAAATATATGTGAGCATGAAATTCGAATGTGTGGATTATTTTTACTCCATAGACATATGGGCTTTAGATTAGCTTGAATAGGCGAGTAATAACTCGACGGATTTTTACGAGAAATATTAACCCTGTCAACTAATAAACCAGATAAATTAGTTAGTCAATTCAATGGAAGAATACAATAGGATTGTTACATAGCCCATAACGCTAGATCGTTTTCATCGCATTGATAACATAAAAATCTATTATTCCTTTGTTCAGGATTCATTATTTGTTTTCTTCTATTATAATTATATTAGAATCAAATACTTATAGGTTTAATTCTTGTTTAAGTAAGTAGGATAGTCTAATTTAATTAATAGTTAATCACAAGGCCTCGTGGGTTCGGCATCCAACTTTTAGTCACTTTATTACTTGACGATCGTGTATACTTGCGTGTGCTTTTGGCCGCAACAAACTTTCAAGACCAGGTGCGGCAATGAGGTTAAGAGTGAACTTCCTTTGACAAACTAAAATGACATGCCTGCTCCTTTGAATTTCAAGACCACGGAAGTATCTCATCTCCCCCAGGTCCTTGATCTTGAAGTGATGTTGGAGACAATTTTAGCTTCCTGAATCAACTGAGAAGAGGAACCAGTGATTAAGAGGTCATCCACATAGATCAGGATAATGACCAAGTGAGAATCAGACTGCTTACTAAAGAGGGAGTAGTCATGGTGACTCTAGAAAAAGCCTGAGGATGAGAGGGATTCACTGAGCTTCAAGTTCCATTGCCTAGAGGCCTTCTTGAGCCCGTACAAGCTTGCAAACTCTAGGAGGCTCCCCCTCACCTAGAAGATCAGGGGGTGGAGTCATGTACACTTCTTCCAGTAAATCACCTTGAACAAACGCATTGAAGACATCCATTTGGTGTAGCTTCCATCCTTTCATAGCAGCTAAGGACAAAACAGTCCTTAGTGTTACCATCTTAACCATAGGGAGAAGGTCTCTTGATCGTCAAGACCTTCTTGTTGTGTGTAACCTTTGGCCACTAAGCGAGTTTTATACCTTTCTACCTCCCCTATGACATTGTACTTCACCTTAAACACCCATTTACTCCCTATAGCTCTCTGTCAGCTGGCAAGGGGAACTAAACTCCAGGTGTATTTATTCTGTAAAAGCTTGCAATTCTACATCCATGGCAGCAATCTATTTGGGATCTTGAAGAGCATCATCATAGGAAGCCAGTTCTATAACAACTGAAAAAGAACAAAGTGCCTTGAAGTAATGTGGAGACAAAGAGGCATAGGACATGTAGGAAGGCATGGGATAGCTTGATCCTAAAGCAGTAGAAGGACCAACTTTTGACATTCCATGAACAAAATCATTGAGCCAGCTAGGTGGTTTGGAGGTCCTAGTAGACTTCCTTAGACCCTCTTCTGGCATGTCATGTAAGGGAGCAAGAGTTGGGTGTGACATCACTGCTGCAGTAGCTGAGGTGAGGTGAGGCTTCTGTATGACCTCAGGAGCTAGAACATCAGGGTTAAGAGCTGAGGAAACCTCAGGAGAAGGTTAAGGTGCAACTGCTGAATCAAGAGCTATCTTTGAGACTTCTGGGGTTGGATCTATGATGAATGCATCATCAACATCAACAAAGTGCTTAACATTAGGCCTCCCTGTGAATGTTGTTGTCTTGAAAGGAAAAATGGACTCCTTAAAGGATACATCCATGCTTACAAAGAAATATTTATTAGTAAGACTGTATAGCCTATAACCCGTTTGGGTACATGAGTATCCCATATGCACTGCTAGTTCTGCTCTAACTCCAAATTTGTCACTTCTATCAGTGACAGTGGCATAACATAGGCTTCCTAGGACCCTGAGATGTTGCAATTTAGGTGGTCGACCATACAACTTTTCAAAGGGAGACTTCCCTGCTAATGTAGTGGAGGGAATTCTGTTGATTAGATATACTGCATTTTGCACACAAAACCCCCAGAACCTCAATGGAATGCTTCCCTAAAACCTGATGGCTCAGGCAACCTCAAGAATCTGTCTGTGCTTCCTCTCTACCACCTCATTCTGCTAGGGTATGTAGACACAGGATCTTTGATGAACCACACCTGCAAACTTAAACAATTCTATACAATGAGAATTAAAGAACTCCGTTCCATTGTCTGATCTGAACACCTTTATTGCACTGTTAATTTGAGTCTTTACAAGAGTCATGAAATCCTTTATTATAGTAGATACATCACTTTTAAGTTGAGCAGAAATATCCAAACCATTCTACTATAGTCATCTACTAAAGTGAGAAAGCATCTATTCCCATCATAGGTAGAGGCTCTATAAGGACCCCAAACATCACCATGTATCAAATCAATTTTTTTTTATGCAACCTATTATGTTTTATTATGTGCATTTGCTGTAAAACCTTATGTGGAATGTGCCCAAGTCTACTATGCCACAGCTCTTCTTTATTAGTCATACATAGTGCTGCTGAAGCTTGAACCCTATCTTTGTCACTGTGAGGACGATAATATAGATCTCCTTTCAACTTACCAGTCCCCTTCACCTTCCCAGTGTGAAGGTCCTGCATTAGGCAAAAATCAGGAAAGAACAACTTACATCAATTTAGTTCCCTAGTCAGTTTCGACACTGACAGTAGATTGTATTTAAAACCTGGGATTCAAAGAACATTGGATATAATTCCTTGATCTAACTCAGAACTTCCTACACAAGAGATGCCTAAGCTATCTCCATTTGGTAAATGAACTTTTCCACCAATACATTTAGACTGCTCTTTGGGCTTAGAAATCATTTCACTATTTGAAACCATATGATTTGTTGCACCTGTATCTACTATCCACCTATCATCCTTTGCTTTACTATCAGTAGAATTAGTTACACTGACTGTATTTGCAAGCATTAGAGGACCAGTTATACCTGCTGCATTAGTTGTAGGCTTAGTTGTATTATCCTTCTATAGCATCTTCAGAATTTAATCATACTGTTCTGGAGTGAATGACATTAGCATGCTCAATCCTACATCTCTATCTGCCCCTGCATAACTTGCTGTTAATCCTGTGTACCCTGCATTGTTATGATGATCAATATTTGGTCCCAATGGTCGTGTAGCTCCATAACATGTGTGTCACTTTCCTGGATTGTTTCCCATTCCTTGACGTTGTGCATGATTCTCGAATTGTGCAGGGTTACCAAAGTGTGCTAAACTAGCCACTTGCTTCCTTCTGCCTTTGAAATCTGATGGATATCCAATCAACTGTTAACAATTCTCCTTACTATGTCCTTTTATTTTATAGAATTCACACTGTATATTGAAATTCTTTCTAGGATTCTGCATCTGAGGTCCTTTAGCACTCTAAAGTGCAGTAATATCATTTCCTTCCAGTAACGAGTTGAGACCTGCAGAGTTATGCCCTGACGATCCTCTCTGAGTCTCATCTTCAATAACCATGGCATATGCTTGATTTAAACTAGGTTCAGCGGATTACATAAGGATTTGATGTCTTGCTTGGCTATATGAGTCATTTAGACCTCCTAAAAATTGAAGTAGCCTCTGTTGACTTAGGTGCTCAACATAGTCCTTCACAGAGCTAGGAGGTGGCACTATTGCATCAAATTTACCCCATAATTCCTTCAATCTTGTGAAATATGTAGAAATAGAATAGACCTTGAGATATTGTTGCAATTTCCCTATGTAGCTGATAGATCCTCATTCGATTGACTTCGTCAAACCTTTCACGAAGATCCTCCCACACAGCTTAGGCATTCGATGCATACACTATCCCACTGAGCAGATCTGCTGATACAATATTCATAATCCATGAAAGGACTATGGCATTACAAGTTTTCCAATCCTCATGCAACACCACCGAAAATGAGGCCTTGGTGTGTTTACCATCAACGAAACCTAGTTTTCGCTTGTCTTGAAGTGCAATCTTCATCGATCTCCACCACAAGTCGAATCCTTTGAGCTGAACCAGAATTAGAACTGAGCTCGGAGTATATGATGGATGCACGAACAATGGATGCATATGATCAATTCTGTTTTCCCCTATTTCTGAGTTGAAGAAAACCTAATTGCAGAAGAAAGGTCACAAATGCCAGAATTTTGAGAAATCAACTATCTTCTAACTGAGCTTTTAGCTTCTGTAATCAAACGATAGAGAGGCGTATCCAAATCTTCTCTGATGGCTCTAATACCATGTCGAAGGCAGCCATGGAAGCATCTAAGCTGGAGCTCAGTCATAGTTAGAAGAGAGAAGAGAAACTGGAAAATGTGAACTGTTTCATTGAAGAATAAAACTACAGTATTAATAACAGATGCTAACCCACTAAACTAACTCACGTACAAATTACATAATTACCCTTAACTCATTAACTACCTAACTACCCTCGAGTCAATGTCCTCAATACATGAAAGCCATTCTCCTCTCTCCCTCTCTCACTCTCTCTATCTCGTGCGCGCAAAAACCACGTGGGCTTAATTAGACAAGGCAATTGTATCCTGAGGCGGATCTAGAATTTTAATTTTATGAGTTCAATATTTAAAGTTTTTAGCATTGAACCCATTATATTTTAAAGTTATAGGTTCATATCTACTATTTATTGCATTTTAGCAATTTTTACGTATAAATTTATACTTCACATCAAAAATATTGGGTTCAGTTGAACCCGGTAATTTTATGCTGCATCCGCCCCCGATTGTGTCGCTTCAACATAGATAAAATTAGCCAGCTGAAGCATCTTTAAAAAATAAGGGCATAAATAATACGTTTTGTTAACTAAAAAACTTTTTTTATCAACTTCTAACGGATACACGAATGGTATAGATAAGCAAAAGTCGAAAGTTAGATTGAAAAATATTGAAACTTTTCGACTATAGATTAAAACATCATAGGTTAGTTTAGAGTAAGAATTACTAATAATTTCTGTAAGCACTTTTTTTGTTATTGACTATCAATTATAGTTTCAGAATATTAAATTTCACAATAAAAAAATCTTCATAAATCGACATTTATTTCTATTTCTCAAATTAAGGCACATTCTTATAAACTCAAATTTGCTTCAGGTACTTGGCCAATGAAAAAAGCTTCAATAATATCACTTGTTTTTATTTGTTGAAAGAGAAATAATTGGCGTCTGATTATATGGTGGCAGCTAGCGTTGCTGCCTTTGTGAACCACAAACACAATGTGTCAATGTTTTCAACGTGCCTACCAATTCCTATTAGCTTGGTGTAGTCTTAGATTTTGCTTACCTACCACATCTACACAGAGGCGAAACCAGAATTTCAAGCTTATGGATTTGAGATTTTAATTGCCTTAAGTTACTAAGTTCTAATTAATAATTTATATGTATCCAATGAATTTTTAAAAACAAATACAATGTTCGAACCAAAACTACTGAATTCGACCGAACCCGCGCTCCGCACTCTAGCTCCGCCCCTGTTTCTGCATAGGCTTGCATTCTTTCTAATTTTAAATGGCATAATACATTGGGGGGCACTTCATATTTGTTGTATATTTGAATCAATTTTTATCCTAATTACCTTCCCAAATTTGACAGCTTAATAGTCTTTGTCCCCCTAAATGACCTCAACCCAAGAGAAAGTGTGATGTACTCGTTGTCAAACTAATAATTTTTTGTTCGCGTGGTATTTTTAATAATTTGATATATATGTTACCTTTTTAAATTTGTTAAATTTTCAAATTAGTTCTTCGGCAAAAATATGTTTAAAAAAAATTATGTTTGTAACTTTATTATTTAGGCTATTATTTATATGGCTAAATAAAGTGAATCTTCATCCAAGTCTTTTAACTTACTGATCTGAAAAAGAAGAAATATACAATTGAAATAAATCGTCATCATATCTAACCATAAAATTAAAAAGAAAAAATGCAGTTGAAAATGCATTATTTTGGCAAAACCGTTTATTTGGCTGAAAATAATGTAATTCTAGATTTTTCATATAAAATTTGCATCTAAATAAGAATTAAAAAGAAAATTCATCGTTTGAGCTCTATTATTTTGGCTCAGCCTTTTTCTTGGGCTAAAAATTATGTAGCTCTAGCCACTTTTTTTAATAATTGACACGACAAAGAAAAAATTACACAGTTAATTAGAATATATATATATCTTATATCTGAAGAAGAAATTAAATAAAATATATACTTGGGACTCCACTATTTTGGCTAACATCTTTTATCTAACTAAAAATAATTAGTTCCAACTATATCGTATTTACATATTTGGCCTGAAAAAGAAGAAATATACAGTAGGAACAAATAGCCATTTCACTTAGAGAAGAAAATTGAAATTATAAAGCTGAGGTAAAATATCTATGGTACATCATTAAGAAGTATGAAGATATATACAGTTGAAATAAATAAACCATTATATATGATTATGTAGCAAATAACAGTTGAAAAATACATCGCTTCAGTTTGATTTTTTAATGTTTCATTACTCTTATTTGCCTAAAATATACCATTTGATTGTATTCACTCTCTTTGCCATGTGAGTGTTCAGGGGTATGAAGGTTATCGAAATACCAAGTTTAAAGGGGTAATTAAAACAAAAAATAGTTTGTACATACACCGAATAAAAAGTATGAAGTTCATAGAAGTTCTGATATATTATATCAATTTTAAATTCATATTTCATTAGTACTTAAATTCGTTTTTGCACATTCTAAGTATTTATTATGATGGAAGTAAAGAGTTCAAACTTCATCAATAGTGTAACATGTCTTTTTCCTTTCTCCTCCCCTCACCCTCTCCTAATGTAATATAAAAAATAGAAAGAGAAAAAAAACACTTAAGAAAACGGAACTATTCATCTTAAATCTTAAAGAAAGTGGTGATCAGTCAAAGATAAAAATAGTAGCAGCAGCAAAGACTACGAAGCATATGAAAATGCATACGTGCGGAACTAAGATTTTAATTTTATATATAGGTTCTGAATTTTAGAACGGCAACTTCAAGTACATATAACTAAGTAATAAATTTAATATGTGCACATATTTAGTAAATTTCTTAATATGAATACATTATCTAAGTAAAAACTTAGGTTCGGCTGAACTCATGGCCGGACTTCTATCTCCAAAGCGAGAGGATGATTCTTTCACACGCGTAATTGAGAGTTCTTTTAAATAGTTGAAATAATGATGCTCAAAACAAATTTAAAAGATTGAATCTGAGAAGGGGATCTTTGGCGTAACTGGTAAAGTTGTTGCTACATAACCACGAGGTCACAGGTTCAAGTCGTGTAAACAGCTAGCAGAAATGTAGGGTAAGGTTGTGTGCAATAAACCATTATCGTCCGACGCTTCCTCGGACCTGCTTATAGTGGTAGCTTATATTTGATCAAACTTTAAATCTAGATTTAAACAATGAGACATGGTTTATCTTAGCCACGATAATATCTACTAGATTTTTTTACTAGCGCCAATACAAAATGTTACATGATCTGCGATAACAGAGACGAATATATATATATATAATATGGAACCACACTTAATGACACAGATACGAAGTAAATAGCATTAAGAGCCCGTTTGGACATAAGAAATTTTTCCTTTTTTTCCAAAAAAAGTTTCACTTTTTTCCGAAATCAGCTTTTGTTCATAAAATTTCCAATTTTCATTTGAAATGCATTTTGAAAATTTTCGAAAATTTGAAAAACTCCAAAAAGTTGTCTTTCAAAATTTTTACTCAAATCACTCACAAAATTTCAAAAACAACACAAAATTATATTCATCTCCAAACACAACTCTAAATTTCAAATATCATCTTAAAATTTTTTTTCACCTTTTTTTGGAATTTTACAATTCTTATATCCAAACACCCACTAAATAGGTGTGAATATACGGGTTGAGTAACACGAGTTTCATTTTTACCTTCTAGCTTATCATTATTCACCTCTACGGCTCTACCTACGGCCCTAATCATGTCTGAGATTCGTACCATACAAAGCTAGTTGATTTCACAGTACTTGGCCGAGTGGTCCGTATTTTTGTGTGGTTAAACCTCATTTGTCCACTTCCCACTGTGGACACCCTTGCTCACATGTCCAAATTTTTGTGTGGTTAAACCTCATTTGTCCACTTCCCACTGTGGACACCCTTGCTTACATATGAATCAACAAGGACAACGTTTTGTTCGTATACACTCTTCCGTTCAATTTATGTGACGTAAGAAATTGAAACTTAAGATACTAAATACGTTAAGATATTCGTGTAGTTATAACAAAAAAATTAATATTAAATTCAAAAATTTAAAGTTAAATTATTTCAGATATAAAAACTGTCTCTTACGATGCTGATATTATTTTTCTTGTTTCTATTGATGTCACGGATTCTATTATCTATTTTTGTCTTCTTGAGCCGAGGGTGGTCTTTCGAAAACATCTCTACTCCTTAGGGGTAAGAGACCCCACTTGCGGGATTTTACTGGGTTGTTGTTGTTATTTCAGATATAAAAAATATGTTATTTCTTTATTAACGGACTAAGAAAGCAAATAGTGTCACATAAGACAGATTTAATAATATTACGACATGAAAATAACATGTGTATCACGTGTAAGTTGTACCCTACGTTTAGTATAAAGTTGATCTAAGATGCTTACTAATTCACTATCTTGAACAAAACACTGTGAAAATGGAAGAAATCACCAGCCAAAAGACACATGTTTTAGTTCTTCCTTCCCCTGCACAAGGCCACATAAATCCAATTGTTCAATTTTCCAAAACTTTGGCATCAAAAGAAGTTAAGGTGACAATTCTCACTATAGATTTCGTATGCAAAGCCATGCTATTAGATTGTGGCCCATTAATAAACATTGAGTCTATTCCACATGAGACAATACCAGTAGAAGGAGTTGATAATTTTCTTGAATGGTTCCAAACATTGATGTTGGAAAAATTCAGTGGTATTGTTGAGAAATTTGGTGATTCTGAATATCCTGTGAAAGTTGTCGTAATTGATTCACTTATCACTTGGATAATTGACTTAGCACATGAGCTAGGTTTAAAAGTGGCTGCATTTCACACACAACCTGTTGCTCTCTCTGCATTGTACTACCATATCGATCAGGAAGACTCTACTAATAAAATTCCTTTTGATGGTTCTGTTCCTGTTTCGTTGCCTTCGCTTCCGTTGCTGGAAAAGGAAGATTTGCCTTCTTTTATCTGTGAGACTGATGCATATCCTACTGTTAAAAAACTTGTCTTTGGGCAAAACTTCAATTTCAAGAAAGCAGATTGGCTTTTGTTCAACACATTTGACATGTTGGAGGAGGAGGTATTGTATCTCTCACCATGTTAAGATTAGATACATTTTAAATAAATACAATTTTTCCCTCCATTTTATTTAATATGGCAGTGTTCGATTGGTCACGTATGGAATTTAATAAAGAAAACAGACTTTTGGCACGTACTAAAAGTACTCTTAGAACTTATGGTTTTAATTATCACTATAGGTAAAATGAGAAATTTAAAGTTAAAATTTTCATATATATATAAAGAATAATTTTTTTTTATTTTTTTTTATTTTTTTTTATAAACAGAAGTGGAACATTGGCGTAACTGGTAAAGTTGATGTCATATGACCAATAGGCCAAAGGCAAGGGCGAAGCTACATTTACTTAAGGGTGGTCATTGACCACCTTTTTGCCGAAAAATTATACTGTAGATATAGGTAAAATATAAGGTTTCAAAAGGTATATAGTAACACATATTGAACACCCTTTTGTGAGGAACTTTTTTCTCATTCTTTCAACTTCGAACACACTTGGAAAAATTTGTGGCTACAGGTTCGAGCCGTAGAAACAGTCTCTTGTGGAAATGCAGGGTAAGACTGCCTATAATAGATCCTTATGATCCGGCCCTTCCCTGAACCCTGCTCATACCGGGAGCGTCATGCACCGGGCTGCCCTTTTGATTTTTTATTTTCTAAACAGACTAAAGTAACCACCCAGAATACTACAACAACATAATTATTTCTTTAGAATGCAGATATACTGATATACACACACATCTCTACAAATTTCTATATGAATAATCTTATGTTTTTGGTGCTGAATTTGTACAGGTGATTAACTGGTTAAGGACCCAATATTCAATCAAAACGATCGGACCAGTTGTTCTATCAATGTATCTTGACAAAGAATATGACTCAAGTCTAACCAAGCCACATTATGAAACATGTAAGAAGTGGCTAGACTCCAGGGAAATTGGCTCAGTTATTTATGTATCATTTGGAAGTTTGGCCAGTCTTGATGAAAAACAAATGGAGGAATTAGCATTGGGATTAATAATGAGCAACTCCTACTTCTTGTGGGTTGTTAGAGGTACCGAAGAAAACAAACTTCCAAATGAATTCATGTCAAAGGTATCAGAAAAAGGACTAATAGTGAATTGGAGTCCTCAACTTGATGTCTTAGCTCATAAATCAGTTGGTTGTTTCTTTACTCATTGTGGATGGAATTCAACGCTCGAAGCGTTGAGTTTGGGAGTGCCAATGGTGTGTATGCCTCAATGGGCAGATCAACCAACTAATGCAAAATTTATTACTGATATATGGCAAGTTGGAATTCGAATTAAGGTTGGAAAAGATGGTGTAATTACAAGAGAAGAAATAGCAAGTTCAATAAAGGAAGTTATGGTGGAAAAGAAAGGAGTAATGCTAAAAGAGAATGCAATTAAATGGAAAAATTTGGCTAAGGAAGCAGTAGATAAAGGAGGGAGTTCTGATAAGAATATTAAGGAATTTGTTCAAGCTTGTAATGCACTAAACTGAGTAAAAAATTCAGTGAACATTACAAGTGTTTTTGATTTTTATACCATGTTTAATTTGTGGTTTCCAATCGTATCATTATGTATTGTTTGTATTTGAGATTGTATTGAACTCTATTATGTTATTGATATAAGTCTGAATATATATATATATTTTGTTATTTTTGTTGTTGTTTAATTTGATTTTGTCACACCCCTATTTTTACATCTTTAACTCCTTTTAAAATAAATAAAAAGATTTGTAAAGTTCAAAAGGGTTTTCAATTTGAAAAACAAAAGTTGTGTTTCAAAAGATTTTTCACAGTCGTCACCTGACATTTGGTTTCTGTGTGCTAGGTCACCGTTTAAAAATAATTTTTGCTTTCAAAACACGTTTGACTCTAAAACATAGTCTGCACCAGAAATTCCGAGAAAGGGGGTTCATTTGACGGGAGAAGGTGTTAGGTAGTCCCCGAGTCCCGTAACTAATATGATTGCTTACTTGATTTAATTGGCTTTTAAGAACACTCAAACTGAGGCAAAAACACACAAAGAAAAATAACACGCAAGAGCTCAAGGCCGTCCCCACCTAACTGAAAGAAAAGAAAAATAAAATAAGAAAAAAATACTAAAAGTATGTACTATGCTCACTCCATGATATCCGTCACCGCCTCCAATTACATTTACTTCGGGGCATTCCCCTCGTAAAAATATTTACAAAATCTATGGGACATTCCCCTGAATATAAACTAAAGGGGACGACCTCTCGCCTCGAACAAAATAAAAAGAAAAACCTAAAGTTGCCTACCCAAGAATTGACGGCCTAGCATGCCCCTATCGTTAAAATAATAAAGTAAAACCATTAAGGGTGTTTGGCTCAAAAGTTAACAATATACTTTGTAAGCTAGAAAACAATCAAAAGTAAGAAAAGGGTAAATCGTAATCAAATATAATAGACCTAGAGATGTAAAGATGATGTTATTGTTGTAGATCTAGTATTGTAAAGTGATAATATGAACTCAAGAGAATATGTTCGTTTGAGACAGAGATAGAGAGAGAAAGTCAGAAAATGAGAGAGTTGTATTATTCAAGAATCCCCCCCTTTTACAATGTGAAGGTCTCCCTTATATAATAAGAGACCTTCCTCGCAATAATCAAAAAGTTACAAAAATAGGTAACGTTTTCCTAGTGAAGACACTGAGTCCTAAACGATATCGCTTTTGTCCCCACGTCCGAGTCGTACTCATTACGTTAGTCGGCGTACACTCACTGGGCGTACCCATTGGCGTAGAGACGCCGACGGTCAAATTTGATCCTATACAGTTAGTCCCTCCGCTCGTTGGAGACGCATTCGGTGGGCGTCTTCGATGGGTGGAAATGCAAACCTCGGCTTGGGAGAATTTGACCTCGACCAAGGGCGGCAATATGAATGAGGTGAAATGTATGACGTTGTTGAGCCACTGACGCGTGGCTTTCTCTTTGGAATGACGTCATCGCCTGTATGCGTCATTATTATATTTGCCCCCGAGGCGGTTCAGAGGATGATGTGACATTTTGGTTTCCCGCGCACGTTTTGAATCATGACTCTTCGATTTCTGTGCATCCTAACCCTATAAATAGAAGGAAGGTTCAATCCATTTCATCTTTCGAACCTTTGGAGAACCTTTTCTAGCTTCCTTTTTTACCTTCCTTTCTAGTAACCGCTATTTCGTGCGAGACTCTCCCACTTCTGTTGAAACCACACTTCCTATCGTCAGTGCTTCATTTCTTACATAGGATAACATGACAAAACGTGGACGGAGTAGTAAAAAGGCCAAAGATAATGCCCCGTCTAGGGTTCCGCCATCTTCCGGTGGTGAAGGGGAAAAGGCAGAGAAGGCCCTTGTTCCTCTCAGTGTAGACAACGTCCTTTCGAAGGAGATGCATGTTCGCAGGGATTTTCCAACTAAAAGCCCAGCCCTTCCCTGGGAGCACAGCGATTTATTACAATCCCACTTAGATGATCTTCGAGAGATGCACCATATTCCGGACCACGTGGAAATGGTTCCGGCCGGGACGGACTATGCCAATGTGCACCGGCCTGGGTACTGCACACTCTATGAGTACCCGTTCTTGATCGGTTACAATCTTCCAATCTACCCTCTAGTGGAGGAGCTTTGCCTTTTTTACAATGTGTGTCCGGCTCAGCTCACCCCCTACACCTTGAAGGTGTGCCGTATTATGACCACTTATGCGGCCAGGGCTGAGTGCAGCGTCTCGGTCCACCACCTCTTACAGTTATTCAGCCCTGGTCACCTGAGGGGTACCATGCTGCAGTTAAAAAGTCGTGGTACAAGGGGCTTGGTTGTTAAAGCCGATGACATGACCAATCGCCGCTTTTGGCATAAATATTTCTACATCAGGACGGAGCACCTGGTGTCGAATCCCGAAGGGTTCCCGGAAAGATGGAATCCAGAACGTAAGTATTTCTACTTGTAGAATTCAGGACTGCTTGCGCTTTTGACCGTACGACCATTGTGATTTCTTTGCTTTTCCCCCCTTTTTATTCGCAGCGAGGGCTTCTCCACCCCAGTTCATTGAAAATATTAAATCGTGAGTGGAGATAATGATTCCGTATGCGGAGGAATGCCGCACCTGGGCTGCATTTCGTGAACGATACGGCCCGCCAGGTAACTCTTTGGCTATGGTTTGGAGGTTTCCTACGTTTTTGTTACCTGACTTATTCGTGTTGGCAGGTCGGAGCGCCCCTAAGAAGAAGAAGAGGAGCGTTGTTACCTTGCCTGGGGCGGGGAGTGACTCTGAAGACGGATACATACCCTGTGGCTCGCCCAGTGATGGTGCTCCGAAGGTTCCTCAACCGCTGCCCTTGGCGGTGTCCACAAGTGAAGCGACTCCTTCAACGTCATCCCCGCGGCCTGTGGAGGAGACTTCTGAGGGCGAGGAGCCGCCGGAAAGGAAAAGACTCTGGTTGATAACTGGCAAGGGGATAGCCACAGAAGACGAGGCGGCGAGCGAGCCCCGTCGGGAGTCAAGGCCAGTTTTTATAGCAGATGCCATCCGTTCCGGGAGGTCGGCTCCCCAAGGGAGGGCGGTTCCCGACGCCAGCCCAACACGCATTCCAGAGAGCGGCTCGTCGGCTACCGTTGGAGAAGTGAGCGATGGTACCGAGAGGGTGGGCCCTGAGACCGCCCATGCGGATGCAAATGCGTTAACGCGGGGTCCGGCCCGTGTGGGGATGACGGCAGGTAGATCCAACCGCCGAATTCTGATCCCAGGAGGGTATAACCTGTTGCAACACAGCGAGCAGGCCGCAGCGGATATGACCCTGCTATGTGCGGCCGCTGAGCGTGAAATGTTTAAAGGTGTTAGCGACGGGGAACTATCCCGGAGGGTTGCTGGCGCGGCCTTGCAGGTATTTTTCGATTTTCTTCATGTATCGTAAAGTAAATTTTGATGCATACTGACCTGCCTTTCCTTTTTCTTCTCCTTTATAGACTCTCATTTTGGAGGTGGAGAGGAGGCGGCGGACGCACAAGAAGGCAGCCACTTTTAACAAGATGGCGAAGAAATACCAACGGTGCCGCACCAAGCATCGGGCACTGGCGGACCTGCTCAAGCAGGACCCGGAATTTCGGGTGTTTCGTGAGGGTCTCGAACAGTCGGAGGCCCAATTGAAACGGAGGGTGGCCGAGCTGGAGCAGATCGACGAGCAGCTGATGACTGCTCTGGCTCGGAACATTGAGCTGGAGACTCTTCTCCAGTCTAAGGAAGAAGAGTTGGAGGTTGGCCGTGGGGTAGCGGCGGAAGCTGCTGATTTGCGGATCAAGGTTGCCATTTTGACCACCGAACTCGATGCCAAGGTGGCTGAGATTGAAGTCCTTAAGCGGACTGCTGCGCCAAGGCCTGATGAGGATGCGTATCGTGAGGCGCATGATATGTGGGTGTATGCCGAGCCCAGATTGGTCGTATTCGAGGAGTTCTTAGCTGCGGGTCGAGCCACTGAGGCGGAGGTTCAAGAGCAACGGCGCATAGCCCGTGTCGCCCGTGAAACTCGTGGGTATAGTTCTGATTCCCCAGACCGGGCGGGCTATAACTCCGAAGACGTCAACCGTCTAGAATCCGGCTCTTGGATTTCTGCAACTTATCAACCCGGGGGCGGCGATGAACAAGATGTCGGTCAGGCGGGGGACGAAGAGCAGAATGGCGGTCACGCTGGGGGTGACGGGCGAAGCGGCGAGGCCTCTTAGGACTTGTATATATTTTGTTTTGTCGTATTTTGGAATGTAAATGGGACCTTTTGTAAGGTCAAGTGTACATGCATTTTTTTGAATGATAATGAAAGTCGTACTTTTGTTGCCATTCTTTTCCTTTTGTATCTTTTATTTTTGGTACCTTGTCTCCGCTGAGCGGGTGCTCATTTGTAGGATTTTTTAGTGTGTTTCTCGTAACGCTGTTTGTGTTATCCACCGATAGGATGCGGCTTTGACGCTAAATAGTGGTTGCTTTAGCTAATGATGGCATCACTTCAATCGTTAGTTGAGTGCCTTTCGTCGTAGTCAAACAGGATTGGCGAGTGTTAAGTCCAATTGGCCTTAGCCATAATACTGTCGATGGCCTTAGCCATGTACGTAACTTCGACTGTCGTCGAATTACTTGTTTGTCGTAGTTGAGCCGGGTTGACTTGTTGACGACGATGGTCTTAGCCATAATATTGTCAATGGCTTTAGCCATGTATGTAACTTCGACTGTCGTCGAATTACTTGTTTGTCGTAGTCGAGCTAGGTCGACTTGTTGACGACGATGGCCTTAGCCATAATACTATCAATGGCTTTAGCCATGTACGTAACTTCGACTGTCGTCGAATTACTTATTTGTCGTAGTCGAGCTGGGTCGACTTGTTGACGACGATGGCCTTAGCCATAATACTGTCGATGGCTTTAGCCATGTACGTAACTTCGACTGTCGTCGAGTTACTTGCCGTCGTAGTCGAGCTGGGGATCGACGTCGATGGCCTTAGCCATGTACGTAACATCGACTGTCGTCGAGTTACTTGCCGTCGTAGTTGAGCTGGGTCGACTTATCGACGTCGATGGCCTTAGCCATTATATCGTTGATGGCCTTAGCCATGTACGTAACATCAACTGTCGTCGAGTTACTTGCCGTCGTAGTCGAGCTGGGTCGACTTATCGACGCCAATGGCCTTAGCCATAATATCGTTGATGGCCTTAGCCATGTACGTAACTTCGACTGTCGTCGAGTTACTTGCCGTCGTAGTTGAGCTGGGTCGACTTATCGACGTCGATGGCCTTAGCCATGTACGTAACTTTGACTGTCGTCGAGTTACTTGCCGTCATAGTCGAGCTAGGTCGACTTATTGACATCGATGGCCTTAGCCATAATATCGTTGATGGCCTTAGCCATGTATGTAACCTCGACTATCGTCGAGTTACTTGCCGTCGTAGTCGAGCTGGGTCGACTTATCGACGTCGATGACCTTAGCCATAATATCGTTGATGGCCTTAGCCATATACGTAACTTCGACTGTCGTCGAGTTACTTGCCGTCGTAGTCGAGCTGGGTCGACTTATTGACGTCGATGGCCTTAGCCATAATGTTGTTACAGATGGCCGTAGCCTTTTACACGTTGAGATGGCCGTAGCCGTTCATACATTGGAGATGGTCGTGGCCATACATTGGAGATGGCCGTAGCCGTTCATACATTGGAGATGGTCGTGGCCATACATTGGAGATGGTCGTAGCCGTTCATACATTGGAGATGGCCGTAGCCGTTCATACATTGGAGATGGCCGTAGCCGTTCATACATTGGAGATCACGCTAGTCCAGTCCCTTTGTCATGCCAGTCGGGAGGACGTATGGAGTGGCTGGTATGATAAACTTGTTTCGCAAGTATCTCCAGGTGTCCCCTCTGTCGCCTGTTAAAAACCTCCCCGAGAAACCCAATTGGGACAAAACCCGGGNTCGTCGAGTTACTTGCCGTCGTAGTGAGCTGGGTGACTTATCGACGTCGATGGCCTTAGCCATAATATCGTTGATGGCCTTAGCCATGTACGTAACTTCGACTGTCGTCGAATTACTTGCCGTCGTAGTCGAGCTGGGTCGACTTATCGACGTCGATGGCCTTAGCCATATTGTTGTTGGAGATAGCCGTAGCCTTTTACACGTTGAGATGGCCGTAGCCGTTTATATATTGGAGGTGGCCGTGGCCGTTCATACATTGGAGATGGTCGTAGCCGTTCATACATTGGAGATGGTCGTGGCCGTTCATACATTGGAGATCACACTAGTCCAGTTCCTTTGTCATGCCAGTCGGGAGAACGTTTGGAGTGGCTGGTATGATAAACTTGTTTCGCAAGTATCTCCAGGTGTCCCCTCTGTCGCCTCGTTAAAAACCTCCCCGAGAAAACCCAATTGGGACAAAACCCGGGTAAGGGAAAAAGAGTGCGACTCGGGAGGCGCCTTTCAGAAATGGAAATACTTGAGGTAGGCAACGTTCCAATTGTTTTGGAGCGTTTTTCCTTCCATTGTTTCTAATTGAAATGCTCCTTTACTTGCTGCCGCTGTGATTTCGTAGGGTCCGGCCCAGTTGGTGCCCAGTTTTCCTTCGCTTGGGTCTTTTGATGCCAATGCTTTGGCTTTGAGGACTTAGTCCCCCACTTTGAGTGGTCTTATTTTGGCTCTCTTATTGTAGTATCTTTCGAGTTGTTGTTTTTGAGCCACCATTCTTATGTGGGCCATTTCTCTTCTTTTCTCGGCCTCATCGAGGTCTTGAAGTCTGTTTATGTCGTTCTCGGCTCCGCTGGCATGCGAATACCTTAAGCTTGGTTCGCCGACTTCGACTGGTATGACCGCGTCGGTTCCATAGACCAGTGAGTACGGCGTTTCTCCTGTGGAGGATTTGGGCGTGGTTCGGTGTGCCCATAACACTTCCGGTAGTAGCTCGGGCCATAGCCCTTTGGCTTCATCGAGTTTCTTCTTCAGTATGTTCAGTATTGTTTTATTGGAAGACTCTGCTTGGCCGTTGGCGGCGGGGTGATATGGTGTGGAGAGTATTCGCTTGATACGCGATTTGTCGAAGAATTCTGTTGTCTTTTGGCCGATGAATTGCCGTCCGTTGTCGCAGCGGATTTCATTGGGGATGCCGAAACGGCAGATGATATTCTTCCATATGAAGGCGATGACTTCTTGTTCGCGTATTTGGGCGTACGCTCCTGCTTCCACCCACTTGGAAAAATAGTCAGTTAAAACTAATAGAAATCGTACCTTTCCTCGTCCCGCTGGTAAGGGACCGACTATGTCCATTCCCCATTTGATGAAGGGCCATGGGGAAGTGACTGAGTGGAGTGGTTCTCCTGGTTGGTGTATTATGGGGGCATACTTTTGGCACTGTTCGCATCGGCGAACATATTCTGCTGCGTCTTTCTTCATAGTTGGCCAATAATAGCCGGCCCGTATTATGCACCGCACGAAGGCGCGGTTAGCTGTGTGGGCGCCGCGGTGACCTTCGTGTACCTCTTCGAGCAGTGACCGCGTTTGTTGCGGCCCTAGACACTTGGCTAGGGGTCCGCCAGACGTCCTTTTGTAGAGCTCGTGGTTTATCAGGCAATACCGGGAGGCCTGTACGCGGAGCTTCTTGGCTTCTTTTTTGTCGAGTGGGATTGTTCCATCCTGCAGATAGGATACAAATTGGTTGCGCCAGTCCCAAGTCAAATTTAAAGAGAGTACCTCAGTGTGATCAATGGCTGAATTGAGGAGGGTGACCACGCTTTCTTTGTTGAAGTTTTTTAGTGGCTGCGGCTAATTTTGCTAAGCCGTCTGCCTCGACGTTCTGTGTTCTTGGAACTTGTTCGAAGCGGCACTCGTCAAACTCGGTCATTAACCTGTGGATTTCTGACTGGTATTTTTGCAACCTCTGCTCCTTGATTTGGTAAGTCCCT
>NW_017676994.1:0-31573 GCF_001879085.1 Nicotiana attenuata
AGTACTGTACTAATGGGATTCTGATGTGATTATTTCCATACTTGTGTTAAAACTTTACTTGTTACCTTATTTTCTACTCGTTTTCAAAGCTATAAATACCCTACCCTCTCTTCTCTAAACACACGAACAACTGAGTTCAAAATACACACTTACATATTCAAACTCTCTTTCTCTACTACTTGTGCTCCTGCTTTGTCTAGCCGGCTGAAAGCCAAGGCTAGACTGTGGAATTCTGATTGCTTTACTTTTCTTTTCCTGCACTTTGCTTCTTCAACTGGTATGTCCCTAGTTTAAATTCTGAAACTCAAACCTATGTGTTCCCTTGTTGTCGACCATTGTCTCTTTCTGCACTGACTTAATGGCTCATGCTGTTGCACTTTTGTTTACTGCTTTACTCAACATGCTTAATATTCTGCCCTCTTTTGTTCAAATATGTTTACTTGTTCCTGCTTGTGTCCCTCAACTAGCATGTCTTCTAATTTACTTGATTCATGACTAATTATGTGTTTTTGTTTTGGGTCTTCTATGTCCCCAACCCCCTACTCCCTGTTTGTAACTACTGAAGCATGTACCCTTCCCTGAACTTGTTCTATGCCTTTGTTGCTCCTATCCCTTGCTCCCTTTCAAAACTCTTCTGTTGTTCTACAAACTTATCTCACACATGTTTTTTTTAAAAACTATTTCAAGCACTCTCACATGCAATCTTAGATCATTAGGTTCTGCCCCTCTTGTGTGAGCCTTGCTTTGGGGACCCTTGAGCTCCCTCTGAACCTGGACACATAAGGGCTGGCCCTTCCACATTGCACCTACTCTTGGTTATGCAATCTGGGTGTGAGCACTGCCCGGGATCCCTTGAGGTCCTTAGGGAACTTTGACACACCTAGGTATGAGTGAAAGCTTTCGAGCAAAATTAGCATTTGAGGTGGTTTATTACGTAACTCAGAGAGGAAGTCAGAATCAGGCTTCCTATAGTTGTAACTTCTTATTTTTTTTATATTTATTTTTGCTTATGTAATTCAATCACATGGTTCGTAAACAAGTACTGGGGTCGCTAGTGAAAAGGGATGGGGAAATATGAATGCAATAGAAACCATGTTTAGGATTCATTATGCATTAGAAATCATGCTCTTAGGACCTTTGTTTCTCGCTTCAGCACTTCATTCATTAGTCCATGCTCACTGAAATCCTGCTCCTAGGGCAATAACAACACTGGTTAAAAGGCTGTTATTTCAAAATCCTGCAACTCTTATGTACATTAAGGAATCATGCCTTAGGGATTCTGTTTTTTCACAACCTTGCAATTTGCATATTAGATACCATGTTCTAGGATCCTGTTTGCATTTTGCTTAAAAACGCCTAGTTAATTACTAATTCATGATAAGGTAGTAATGTAATAATTTTCATATTGTGATGCTTCTGAATAAAATTGGTAACCATCTCTCCAACTAGAACAACATGCTCTTAGGGTAAAATAATCTCCAAACTGCTCTTAATGAGTTGGGATAACTGCTGTATATCTCTTTACGCCTAGGCAAACCTTAGGTAATAACTTTAATGAAACTGGAACTGCCTTTGTTTAATTATCAACAGTTAGAATCAGTAGGCACACCTGATTCGGACTTCTTTTCTGAGTCATGTGATAGATCTGGTTCTGATGTTATCACTCAAACACCCTACTTTAGGATTTTAAATTCAGACCTTAATTGTGTATAAGTCATGCTGTCTACGTGCATTATCTGGGGAGGTATATCTGAACCTTCTATTCGTTTTCTGTGTTTTCCCCTTTTAAATGCAGTCCTACATGTTTCGTATGTCGCCTTAGTATTTTGCCTTTAAACCTGAGGGTCTGCCTAGAACCTCCTTCTTATAGGATAAGAGCGCTAACCTCCGGGACTAATAGGAAGGGACTGGTAACAACATGCAATAAGAATCGAGACCAACCCTCGCTTTAATTACCTTCACGGGGTGGGAAAGGGTAGATATGGATATGATGACCGGAGTGCTAATGCCACGCGTAGCCCCTTTCTAAGGAGTGATTACCGGGCATTGTACTGATGTGATCCATATTACAAACAAACCTAGGACCCCTTTTACATTCATAAGCATGCTTAGATTATAATTCTTTTCAAAACCTTGCTTTTTATTTTTATTTTTAATCATTTTTTTCAAACGCTTGTGTATTTTAACCTAAATCCCCTGCTATGTGAGCCTTACTTATCTATTTGTAAATTGCACAAATTCACAAAAACTAGTCTGGCCGGGAACCACACTAGTGGATCCTGAGGGGTGCCTAACACCTTCCCCTTAGGATAATTTCAAGGCATTACCTTGTCTTTGGTTATCAAACGTAGTTGTAGATAAAACATGTAGGTGCCCTAACGCACCTTAAAATCGTTAGGTGGTGACTCTTCAAAAACGCAATACCCAATTCTCGAAAGGAAATGAGTCATTACACCTCCATGAATGTCGAAACCCAGAATCCTCTCCGCGGAGGGAAAAAGGGGGCGCGGCAGCATGGCGACTCCGCCGGGGACCTTTAGGCTTTTTACCATTTCATACCATTTTTGTAATTTGTACCCCCTCCTATGTGTAATTGCTTGTTTAATTTCTTTAAGCATTTAATTTCTTCTTCAAAAGCAAAACTGACATATCTTCCTTGTTTCTTTCCTTTAACTGCTGCTTTGAATTATGAAACTGTTGTATTTATCGCTTTCTTAACGTACAAATACATGTCAACATGCTTTTAATTTTTTGCATAATCATGCTCAACATCATACTCCACTCGTGCCAAACAAATACTATAGCAACGCTTGATGAGTAGTTGCGCTCTTCCTATATCATTACCCCCTAAATTATGAAAGGCATATTTGCGGTAAAACCAGTCGATCAGCGGTGCAATCGACAGTTCGTGCCTTCCGCCTTGAGTACTCCGCTCAAGGGTACCAGTCTTAAACCCCATAGAAACCTTACTCTGTTAAATTATGCATGAATCATAGTCAAACCTAGCCGGGTCAGTTATGTTGTCCACATAATGATCCTTTAAGATAGCCTTGTCCAAAGTCCACTGGGTTTCCCTAAAACCCAAACGGACATCATCACGTTTTGTGAATTATTTGGAGAAGTGATTGCTTCATGCTAATTGTTGATATTAAATAGTCGAGTCTGGTGGGGGTAAGGGCCTAACCTTATTTGTCTTGCAAAAATATGAGGTACAAAGTCCCCAGGTTTGGTATGGTCACCAACATCCACCCAAGATTGCTAAGCTGGTGGAGAGATTTACATTCTAGTGACCAAACCCTCGTCAGAAAATACCTGGGCAATCTACCATCCCTCCGGAGATTCAACCTAACAACATGATCAAAGAATTTGCTACGTTGTTTTGGGATTGTGAAAGGGCTGTGTTTCGCTTTGGGGAGATCGAGGTGACACCTTTGCTAGAGGAGATAGGAGGACTGGGCGGTCTAGTGTGGGAAACTCCGGGTCTACTAATGCCCGTGAACCGCATAGGTAGGGGTTTCCTTAAAATGATGGGTTTGAAGAAGAATGCAGAATTGACATGCCTAAAGGAATCATACATCCCTTTTGACTACCTGTATGAAAGGTACGGTCATAGCAAATCCTACCGTACCTACCCTGAGGAGTTTGCCATCACGTCCTTGGGACACATCTATCGCAGGGTTTTCGTCTTCATGTTTTGCTTCCTGGGTCTGATCGTGATTCCGATGAAGAAAGGGAGAATTCATACCAGGCTGGCTATGGTAACTAAGACCCTAATGGAAGGGATTGGTGGGCAGACATTCAGCATTGTACCCATGATCATCGCAGACATGTACCGAGCCTTAGAGAAGTGTCAACGAGGAGCAAAACACTTCGAAGGCTGCAATTTACTACTTCAACTCTGGCTCATGGAACATCTTCCAAAGGGCGAATACCGACAAGAAATTCAGCGAAGGGACTGGGATGATCACATTGCTTTCCACAATCCAAAGCAAATGAATTACATCCCCGACATGTTTGCGTAGCCTGAGAGCGCCGAAGGATGGGTTGAGCTATTTGATAATCTAATTGAAGAACAGGTTCAATGGATGTTCGAGTGGTTTCCGACAGAGGAGTTCATCGCCCGATCCAGAGATGCACCTTTCCTGATACTAATTGGTCTAAGAGGAACATACCCTTACGTCCCTCTTCGAGTTATGAGGCAAGCTGGTAGGAAGCAAGTCATACCCATTGTCGACAAGATCAGCCACTTCCGAGCTGACTTCCAAAACGATGATAGTCCCTACAAGTGCCAAGCCCAACACATGTGGCATTGCAAGATCGTAATGGGGAAAGACACCATCGAGCCAGATAGATATCATGCCGGTTGTGCTCCTTTTTATTCAGGTTGGTTGGAAGACAATCATGATGGTCTGGGCCAGCCGGGGTTCGTTCGAGGTCATAGAATTATAGATGAAAAGGTCGAGGCACAAGTCAAGTACAACCAGCTGCGCAAAAGGATCCGTGAATGCGGGAGCAAACACTGAGAGATACAAGAGTCCAACCAGAAGCTGATTGAGGAATGGAAAGACATGGCTATCAACGCCAACAAAAGGCTAGGGTACTTGGAGAGAGGCATAGTAGAACTGGAAAGAAAGTTTCTCAAAAGAGTTGAAGATCGTCAAGAGGCTGAAGGGACCGAAGGTGGACATCTAGCGAGAGCGTACCTATTACTGGGACTTCGCGAGTTGGGGAAGCTGTTCGACGGAGCCAAGGATGCCGAATCTGGGGAAGGTCCTTCTGGGACCAAGTAGATAGGAGTTTATCTTTTTCGCTTTATAAATGTAATAAGGCCAATGGCCATTAGTGACTTTTATTTCTTGTTTATTTTGTGTCAATTTGGGATTCGTCTTATTTTTATCAATAAATGAGGCATTTAGCATTCTAAGTTCTCCAAATCAATCTGTCGCTAGGCCTACCTCGGGCACAACGAGGTTCCTAAATTAGGACGCGCTTTACATTCCTGCACTATGTGTTTAAATATTGCAATACTTTTATGATCCTCACTGACTTGGTTACCTTTTGTTTTTGTTTTTATTATTCCCCTTCCCCAAAGGTTAGTTCGTGCACTCTGGCATTGTCATCTTATTCCACGAGATCCAGGGGCCCTCCACCCACTCCTCCTCTTAGTCCTGTTAAAAGCAAGAACAAAGGCAAGATGGAAGATTTGAACAACATCAGGAAGGAGAACCCAACTGAACGGGTTGAGGCCACTGATAGCCATGGTATTTGGTTCCCTAACAAGAACGTGTCACAACTTGAGCACAAGTTGTTGAAATTTCAGGAAGAGCTCGATCAGGTTCGGAACGTGGCAAGCTTGTCATTTTCCCTCAGCACCCCAGATGTCAACTTCCCCACCACTCAAAACCCTACACCTCCTCAGAATATCCCAAAACAACAGAATCATCCCGCTCCACACCATCACGTTGCTCTACCAAAAGAACCAATGTAACACCTGTCATACCCCAAACAACACTCCACTACTCATTCCAGAACCTCAAAACTCCACAAATGACCATTTCCACACCCATACACCAGGCCACCACAACAATCCTATCTACGTGGAGACCATGCCACACTCCACCCAACCTATCTCATGCACACCTAAGTCTGACGAAAAGGATTTGCTTATCATAAACCTGGCTGAGGAACTTAAGAAACTGACCAGCAGGATTCAGGGCGTTGAGGGAAGCAAAGGAATCGAAGGGCTGAACTATGAGGATCTTTGCATACAGCCTGATGTCGAACTGCCCGAGGGGTACAAACCTCCTAAGTTCGAAATGTTTGATGGTAAAGGTGATCCAAGGGTCCATCTGAGGACATACTGCGACAAGTTTGTTGGAGTAGGGAAGGACGAGAGAATCCGCATGAAGCTGTTCATGAGAAGTTTGAAAGGAGATGCATTATCTTGGTACATCAGCCAAGATCCCAAGAAGTGGTCAAGCTGGGTAGGCATGGCATCTGACTTTATGGAAAGATTCAGGTTTAATACGGAGAATGCAACGGACATGTTCTATATACAGAATCTGAAGAAGAAGCCCACAGAGACGTTTCGCGAGTATGCTACTCGCTGGAGGTCCGAAGCTGCTACGGTCAGACCTGCCTTTGTAAAGGAGCAAATGAACAAGTTCTTTGTCCGGGCTCTAGACCCACAGTACTATGAACGACTGATGATGATTGAGAACAACAAGTTCTCCGACATTATCAAATTGGGTGAAAGAATTGAAGAAGGAATCAAAAGCGGTATGGTTACAAACATCGAGGCCTTGCAAGCTACAAATAAGGCCTTACAGTTCGGTGGTGTATCCAAGAAGAGGGACGTAGGGGCCGTGATGGTTGCACAAAGGACTAAGTCTCCCCTCAAATACCATACTTACCCAACACCCCCACTCATATATCAACCAACTCCAAATTACACAGCACCCTCATCCTTGTACCAAGCTCCTCCACCAACTTATCAGTCATCTCCACATCCTACATGTCAACCTGCTTCACCCAGATACTCCCAACCCGCACATGTCTACCAAACCTATAATGCTCAACCCTCCCACTATCAATCACCCCCTGCACGCCAAAACTTCCTTAGACCTCGACCAAACTTTGATCGCAGACCTCCAAAACAGTATACGGCCATTGCTGAACCCATTGACCAGCTGTATGAGAGACTCAAAGCTGCTGGTTATGTCAGCCCCATCCTTGCTGCAACCCCTGAGAATCCTTCTCAGTGGGTTAACCCAAACAAATCCTGTGCATACCACTCCGGCATGAAAGGGCACACCGTCGATGAATGTCGTTCCTTGAAAGATAATATATAGTCTTTGATTGATAACAAGATCATTGTGGCAAAAGAACCCGCTCCAAACGTCCGCAACAACCCTCTGCCAGACCATAAGGGTGGAGGTATCCACATGATTGAAATAGAAGATGATTGGGATCCCGAGGGATCAATCGGGTTGATCACAGAAGGTGATGACCCAAAGAAACCAACAATTACTCTCAATCCAATCATAGTCCAGATTCAACCGTCTGAGGGCGCTGAGGTGAACATGTTTGTACCACTTGAGTTTGAAGCATCATCATCCGCAAAGACACCTGCACCAATTGAGATTGATTCGCGTCTCCGGCAAATGCACCCGCACCATTTGAGGTTACAGTCTTGCCACCCAAGGCACATGTTCTGTTCGGAGTGAGGATAGCCACGCCGATCCCGGTGGCGATGTCAACCACACCACCATTGTATACAAATGCTGTACCCTGGGACTATATAGCCGAGGCGAGAAGGAAGGGCAAGGTCAGAATTGAAGAAAGTATTGCAGCACAGGGTATGACAAGAACTGGTAGGGTCTATACCCCTGAACACCTAGCTGAATCAAGCAAGCAGGCCTCCAATCGGCCATCCCTCATTGAGATAGTTCCGGATGACCTTTGGAGGAAGATACAGGCCAAGGAATATTCGGTCATCGACCAGTTAAACAAGACGCCAGCAGAAATATCCATTCTCTCTTTGCTGCAGAATTTTGAGGCGCACAAGCATGCTCTGTTAAAGGTGTTAAGTGAAGCATATGTACCAAGTAACATCACTAGCAGGGGAATGGCTAATATGGTAGGGCAAGTTCTGAAAATCCACAAGATCACCTTTCATGAGGACGAGCTGCCACCTGAAGGGCTGGGGCACAACAAGACTGCACATCACCGTGCAATGCGAAGATTATTTTATCACCAGAATCCTGATCGATGGAGGTTCCAGTCTTAACATCTGTCCTTTGGTAACACTCAAGAAGTTGGGTAAAGGGCTGTATGAGATAAAAGACGGAGCGATCAATGTGAAAGCCTTCGATGGTTCTCAGAGGTCCACCATTGGTGAGATTATTCTATGCTTATAGATGGGACCAACCTGGTTCGATGTCGATTTCCAGGTAATAGATGTGCCAGCATCTTACAACTTACTGCTGGGACGCCGTGGTTCATGCTGTTGGGGCCGTAGCATCAACGCTGCATCAGGCAGTAAAATTCGAATGGAATCACCAGGAAGTGATCATTCACGGCGACGGTAGCAACCCTATATACAGTCGCCAGACCATTCCGGCAATCGGGGGAAGAAAGAAGCGGGGTGGAGAAACCTACCACCATATTGAGCGGGTCAATGCTGTCGACAAAGAAAAATGGTGGGATAATAAAATCGAGAGTATACTGAGTTGGAGTGGGTACGAACATGGCAAAGGGCTCGGCAAGAACCTCCAAGGGATCTCTAAACCTATAAAACTCAAGAAACATGGCACTACCTTCGGTTTGGGATATGATTACACCTGGGAAGAATTCGACAACTGGTTGCCACTATGGCGCGGTCCTTACTATCCACTAGAGCAGCCAATACCACATTTGGAGCAAACCTTCCAACAAGCTGACGTTATTTATGGGTCAGATGAAGAAGAAGCGCTTGCAGCAATGAAGAATTTGTTCCTAGAAGACAATAATTTGGACTGTTGTGTCATTCTCGAGGAGGAGGGGGAGGAAGGCCCTTCCATACAGGCTATGAGCAGAGGGGCATATCTCAAGAATTATACCGTCAGAACAACCAGAGCCCGACGAGCCTCGGGGTAGCAAGGCTAAAACAAGCATTATTCACTATTTTTATTTACTAAATGATTTTCTTTTCGCATTTTCAATTCCTGCAATAAGACGTCGATGTTCAAACAATTATTCAATTTAAAGCATGTTTGATTTTTCCTATGATTTAATATTTATTGCTATCTCTCCTTACATTACAAATATAGCATTACAATTACCTATCTTGATGAACCAATGACTGTGACATGCAATGAGACAAAGCAACAAACGGATATTGATTCAGAGGAAGATGACATACCTTACGAGATTGTCAAAGAACATGAGAACTTTGAGAATAGACCTAAGTCCAACCTGGACGAGACCGAAGTTGTCAACCTAGGAGATGTAGAAAATGTCAAGGAAACACGAATCAGCATTCACCTATCGCCGTCAGAGAAGGAAGAGTATACAGAATTTCTGAAAGAATATGAGGACATATTCGCCTGGTCGTATGATGACATGACTGGTCTGAGTATGTCTATTATGACTCACAAACTACCAACCGATCCAATGTGTCCACCGGTAAAGCAAAAGCTCAGAAAGTTCAAGCTTGATATGAGTTTGAAAATCATGAAAGAAGTCAACAAGTAGATTAAAGCTAAGGTCCTCAGGGTAGTGAAATACCCGATATGGTTAGCTAACATTGTGCCAGTGCCGAAGAAGGATGGGAAGGTTAGAGTCTGTGTCGAATACCGGGATCTCAACTGGGCCAGTCCGAAAGACGACTTCCCTTTGCCAAATATACACATCCTAATCGACAATTGCGCCAAGCATGAGTTACAGTCATTCGTAAATTGCTTCGCTGGTTATCATCAGATCTGGATGAATGAGGAAGATGCTAAGAAAACGGCTTTCATTACACCGTGGGGAGTGTACTGTTACAAGATGATGCCATTTGGCTTAAAGAATGCAGGGGCCACCTACATGAGGGCCATGACTACCATTTTCCATGATCTGATACACAAGGAGATAGAGGTATATGTGGACGATGTTATTATCAAATCCAAGAAGGCCACTGACCACATGGAAGATCTGAGGAAGTTCTTCAATAGAATGCGGAGGTACAACCTGAACTAAACCCAGCAAAGTGCGCATTTGGGGTTCCTGCTGAAAAATTGCTTGGGTTTATTGTGAGCCGCCGAGGAATAGAAATGGATCCATCAAAAGTCAAAGCCATTCAAGAACTACCACCGCCAAGGAACAAGAAGGACGTGACGAGTTTCTTGGGAAGGCTTAACTACATCAGCAGATTCATAGCACATTCCACAGTTATCTATGAGCCAATCTTTAAGATATTGAAGAAGGACGGCACTACCAAATGGACTGATGACTGCCAAAAGGCCTTCGACAAAATCAAGGAGTACCTGTCAACACCACCAGTCTTAGTCCCTCCCGAGCCAGGTAGACCCCTATTACTCTACCTTGCAGTGTTAGATGGAGCTTTCGGCTGCGTTCTAGGGCAGCATGATGAAACAGGGAGAAAGGAAAAGGCCATTTATTATCTCAGTATCATGTTTACCCCGTACGAGGCCCGGTATTCTCTATTGGAACGCACCTGTTGTGCTTTGACTTGGGTAGCTCAGACACTGACGCATTACTTCTATGCCTATACTACATACCTCATATCGAGAATGGATCCCTTGAAGTACATCTTTCAGAAGCCCATGCCCACTGGCAAGCTAGCCAAGTGGCAAATCCTGTTAAGTGAGTTCGACATTGTTTACGTAACTCAGAAAGTGGTCAAGGGACAGGCACTGGCAAACCCGTGGATGGAGGATATTAACCCCTAAAAATGTATTTTCCTGATGTAGAGGTATCATTCATAGGAGAAGACATTGCAGAATCTTATGACGGTTGGAGAATGTTCTTCGATGGAGCGGCAAACTTCAAGGAATTGGCATAGGAGCGGTCCTAGTATCAGAAGCCGGTCAGCATTATCCGGTATCTGCCAAACTCAGGTTCCCATGCACCAACAATATGGCTGAGTATGAAGCCTGCATCTTAGGGCTCAAGATGGCCATTGACATGAACGGGCAAGAGCTGCTAGTGATTGGAGATTCAGACTTGCATATACACCAGGTACAAGGAGAATGGGCAACCAAGGATTCCAAGATACTCCTGTATCTGCATCATGTACAGGAATTGAGGAAGAGGTTCAGAAAGACTGACTTCCAGCATGTTCCCAAAATCCAGAATGAGTTCGTCGATGCATTGGCCACCCTATCGTCTATGATACAGCATCCGGACAAGAATTTCATTGACCCCATTCCAGTAAGAATCCATGATCAGCTAGCTTACGGTGCCCATGTTGAAGAGGAAGCAGCCAGAAAGCCTTGCTTTCATGATATCCAGGAATATTTTGCAAAATGAGAGTACCTGGAGCTTTCTAATCCTATTAAAAAACGCAGAAAGACAGACTTCCAGCATGTTCCCAGAATCCAGAATGAGTTCGCCGATGCATTGGCCACCCTATCGTCTATGATACAGCATCCGGACAAGAATTTCATTGACCCCATTCCAGTAAGAATCCATGATCAGCCAGCTTACTGTGCCCATGTTGAAGAGGAAGCAGACAGAAAGCCTTGGTTTCATGATATCCAGGAATATTTGGCAAAAGGAGAGTACCCGGAGCTTGCTAATCCTATTCAGAAACGCACACTTCGGAGATTGTCCAACAACTTCTTTCACAACGGGGAATCCTGTATAGGAGGACTCCTGATTTGGGACTATTAAGATGTATTGACGCAAAGGAAGCATCCAAGCTGCTAGAGGAAATTCATGTTGGGACTTGCGGTCCACATATGAACGGTTTTATTTTAGCAAAGAAGATACTCTGGGCTGGTTACTTTTGGATGACTATGGAAACGGACTGCATCCAGTATGTCCGAAAATGCCACCGCTGTCAGATACATGCAGATATGATAAAGGTACCTCCGAGCGAGCTCCATGCAACAAGCTCACCGTGGCCATTCTCCGCCTGGGGAATGGACGTTATTAGACTAATCGAGCCTGCCGCTTCCAACGGACATAGGTTTATCCTGGTAGCCATAGACTATTTTACCAAATGGGTCGAAGCAGCATCTCACAGAGCAGTAACTAAGAAAGTCGTGGCAGATTTTGTCCGCGGCCGCATTTTTTGTCGGTTCGGGATTCCAGAGTCAATCATTACTGATAACGGATCCAACCTCAACAGCGACTTGATGAAAGCTATGTGTGAAACTTTCAAGATCAGACACAAGAATTCCACAGCCTACAGGCCTCAAATGAATGGAGCCGTAGAAGCCACCAACAAGAATATCAAGAAGATATTGAGGAAAATGATAGAAAAGCATAAACAGTGGCACGAGAAGTTATCATTTGCTCTATTGGGATATCGCACCACAGTCCGCACATCAACCGGGGCAGCCCCTTATATGCTGGTTTATGGTACAGAGGCTGTCATTCCCGCTGAAGTAGAAATTCCTTCCCTAAGGATCATACAGGAAGCTGAGCTCGACGATGCAGAGTGGGTGAAGAGTCGTTATCAGCAACTAGCTCTTATAGACGGAAAGAGAATGAATGCAGTTTGCCATGGTCAACTCTATCAGAACAGAATGTCCAGATCCTTCAACAAGAGAGTCAAGCCAGGCAGTTCACACCGGGGCAGCTGGTGTTAAAGAAAATTTTTCCGCATCAAGATGAAGCTAAAGGGAAGTTCTCTCCCAACTGGCAGGGCCCATACATGGTTCATCGGGTTTTGACCGGAGGAGCCCTCATACTTGCAGAAATGGACGGAGAAGTCTGGCCAAAGCCGATTAATTCAGATGCAGTCAAGCGTTACTATGTGTAATCTTTATGCTTTCCTCATATGATGTAATTGAACTACGCCTGACCTGATTCCCGTTTAAGAGGGGATACGTAGGCAGCCCTATGGGTTCGGTCACAATTCAATAAAATTTTCATTTCCCCCTGAAATTGGGAAACTGGGGCAGAATTTTGAGGAGGACCCTCAAAATTCCGAAGTCATTTCAGCCGATCGCCGCACGAGCAACAGTCAGAAGTGTCAACCCATCAAACTGGGGCAGAATTTTGAGGAGGACCCTCAAAATTCCGTAGCAAGAGAGGTTGCAATGTCCCGAACCACGTCACAGTCATCGGTTCATCTAAAAACTATTTTTAATTGTACATTTATGTCATACTTTTACAAAATCAGGCATGTCTATTATTGAAACTGCTTTGTTTAGCAACGCTACCCCAATGATACAAACGGTATCACCAGATCAAGGCCGAACGAGTCAAGCAAAGCCAGCAGGGATGCGAACTAACCTCCCCCCTTTACAAAACTCACGATTTTTCTTTGGATGCAGGCACTAGGACTACGAAATCATTAAACATACTGTACGCCCATGGAACAAACATTGTTCAAGAATACGATTCTCAGAACCGTTGCACTTGCCAACATTTGCTATCAGCACGCGCCCGTAATGCTCTATATGTCACAATGCTCCCAGTAGTCACAACGCCGCAATCCGCTATCAGCTAAGAAAACTCTACTGTCATTTGCTATTTGATTTCTTACATAAGGCTACTATTCTGCCTTCCAATCTGCATAAGGCTACTATTCTGCCTTCCGAGGTTAAGCTCTACCTCCAGCTGCATCTGCATTGCATAAGGCTACTATTCTGCCTTCCAATCTGCATAAGGCTACTATTCTGCCTTCCAATCTGCATAAGGCTATCATTCTGCCTTTCGAGGTTAAGCTCTACCTCCAACTGCATCTGCATTGCATAAGGCTACTATTCTGCCTTCAAATTTGCATAAGGCTACCATTCTGCCTTCCGAGACTAAACGCTGTCTCCACTACATCTGCACGGCTAAAAGATCGCCGCACACTGCATCTCATAGGCTGAAAGATCGCCACATACTGCATCTGCACGGCTGAAAGATCGCCACATACTGCATCTGCACGGCTGAAAGATCGCCGCACACTGCATCTCATAGGCTGAAAGATCGCCACATACTGCATCAGCACGGTTGAAAGATCGCCGCACACTGCATCTCATATACTGAAAGATCGCCACATACTGCATCTGCACGGCTGAAAGATCGCCACGTGCTACCGCATCCTTCATGGGCTAAAAGATCGCCAACTCATCCAAAGGCGTCATCGTTCAGAGGCACCGTCTTCATAGCCCGAGAACACCATGTCATGGCCTGAGGATCCCTTTCAAACTTTTTGCATATCATTATTCAAAGGTGTCATGGTTTGGAGGCACCATCCCCATAGCCCGAGAACATCATTTCATGGCCTGCGAATCCTTTATCATACGCTTCATGGCCCAGGACATCATGGTCTGAGGACGCCATTCCTGACCGTCCAAAGACAACATTCATGGTCCAACGGGAATTTGCATCATGTTCGAATTTGCGCACAATATATACTTGCATTGCTTATTTGCAGGTAAACCGGCAAGCATCGGCCACCCCGGCAGGAGCAATTCCGCTCCAGTGCCCGCAACCATATCAAACTTCGCCATTCCCGTAAACCTATCACTCACCCGGCTCTAGATATTGCGTCCGTCCTTGAAAAGCCTCCATCGGTATACTCCGCCGACGGATCCTGAACTACATACGGCCTAATTCTTGTAAAACCAGGGATATGTAGGCAGCTCAGAAGCCAGGGTGCATCCTAACCTTTTCAAACCGTTTCGCTCGGTCAAAATTGAGCATCATTTCTTTACCCGGAAACTCTTTCATCCTCCCGGGTAAAGAGGGGCAGCTGTCGATACCCAATTTTTCCCTATATATTTTTAATATGCAAAATAATTTCAAAATAGCACATATATGCATACATAAGCATGTCCAAGTGTTTTATTATTTTTTCCATAATTTTTAAAGGTTTAAATTGATTTAGTTTCCCCTTTTTATCCATAAAATCCCCAATAATTATTTCCAAGATGATTATCTTGAGAATTCTTCTATTGGATTTTTATATTTATGCTAAATATGGCTAAGGCTATTTTTATATATTTTTACAATTATATTTAGTATTTTTAAAGCTAAATTGCATTTAATGGCAATATTAGCCATTTAAGGTTTAATTATGTTTTATACGCATAAAATTGGATCCTATATTTTTAAATTGTTAATTATGTACTATAAATCACTTTAGTGCTTTAAATTTATTTTTCAGAAACTATTTACTATTTTTTATTAATTAAAAGGGAAAAACTAGCTATTTAAATAACAGCCCATTTGTATTTCAATTGTAGCCTAAATCAAACCCCAATTTTCCAGCCCAATTTTTAATCAAAACCGGACCCCAACCCAATTGAAAACCCACCGGACCAAGGCCAAACCCGGATCCCCACCTACCCCATTCAATCTGGACCGTTGATCATTCAAATCAACGGTCCCCAGCTCCCCTTCCTAAATTAAACCCAAACGACCCCCCAAACCCTCTCACTTCTCCACTCAACCGACTTTCATCCTTCTCTCTCTATCTCTGGTTCTCTCTAGAACCTTCTCCCCTCCCCTCCTCTCCGATGAACTTCACTCATCTTCTCCGGCCATCTCCTTGCCTGAATCTATGGTGGTCTCACCACCTACTAGCCTTATGGCTCCCTCTTGAACATGCGTCACTGTTTTGAGGCCTTCAAGTGAACCAAAAGCGGTTCACTCGCCTCCCATGGTTTTCCATGCCATTTCCGGCCATCCATGGCCATTCGAGTAAGATCCGTGACTTTTTCGGCTAGATCGGTAATTTCTCGAAGTTTTCTCACTTTTCTGGGTTCTCCGAAACCATAAATTTAAAGACTTTCCGATTTTTCCTTCAAATCCGTCTTAGATCTATGTGTGTTATGAACCTCTTAAGTGTTTTTCTTAAAGGTTTCTCTGATTTTTTCAAAACGATTCTTCGTCTTCAACGATTAGGGTTTTTCTTAAATCTCTTTTAAAAGATTTCTCCTCTGATTTTCAGTGTTGTCTTATGATTTTACTATGTTTAAATGGTTTGTTTATGTTTTCTCCTACCTAGCTCATCGTGTTGAAAACCCTAAGGATCTTTGGTTTTATCCGGGGTTTTGGAGCTGTCCTTGTTTATTTGTATATATGCCTGTTTTGATTGGGTTCTTAATGGTTAAATCCTTTTTCTTTGTTTGTCTTGAATGATTCTGAGTTCTTACCGCTTTTTAACTCAAATTTGTTAAAATCCTAATTTCCTAAAATTTTCCTCACTTGTTACTGTGATTTAAATACTTTCTTTACTTGTTTCTATGTGTTGGTTTGATCTCATTTACCTGTTGCTATGTGTTAGACTGGTTTCTTCATTTATGTCCTATGTGTGAGCCATGACTGTTTGACCTTGTTGATTGCCATTCTTTGAGTAATCCTTAGCCTATTCATGTCACTTCTGTACGTCTATGTTCATCTAGTTTGCTCCTTTCTGTCAATATGTTTGACCCTGCATGTCTGATACGCCTGTTCATTCTTTTCTATTTATATGCTGAATTGTAGAATCATGATTCCTTCTTGATTGATCTTGATTTCCTCAAGTTATGGTTTGATTGCAGGGTTTTCTTATAAACCCCTAATTTTATTCGTTTGATTAAGTTAATTGATTCCCGTTCCTTTATTTGTTGTTTCACCCTTGCTGAATCCTTTTCCCAAATTAAGTATATTATGTACTTAGACTCAATTGTATACTCTATATTCTTACTATCCCTTATATTGTCAGAAATCAATCTTCTTCAAATTGATTTTCCTTTCCTTAATTATCCTGTTAGTATCGGTTAAGCAGTAATTCCTTGATTAAAGGGAAGTACTTGTACTAATGGGATTCTGATTGTGATTATCTCCATACTTGTGTTAAAACTTTACTTGTTACCTTATTTTCTACTCGTTTTCAAAGCTATAAATACCCTACCCTCTCTTCTCTAAACACATGAACAACTGAGTTCAAAACACACACTTAACATTCAAACTCTCTTTCTTTCTCTACTACTTGTGCTCCTGCTTTGTCCAGCCGGCTGAAAGCCAAGGCTAGACTGTGGAATTCTGATTGCTTTACTTTTCTTTTCCTGCACTTTGCTTCTTCACCTGGTATGTCCCTAGTTTAAATTCTGAAACTCAAACCTATGTGTTCCCTTGTTGTCGACCATTGTCTCTTTCTGTACTGACTTAATGGGTCATGCTGTTGCACTTTTGTGTTTACTGCTTTACTCAACATGCTTAAAATTCTGCCCTCTTTTGTTCTAATATGTTTACTTGTTCCTGCTTATGTCCCTCAACTAGCATGTCTTCTAATGTACTTGATTCAAGACTAATTATGTGTTTATGTTTTGGGTCTTCTATGTCCCCAACCCCCTACTCCCTGTTTGTAACTGCTGAAGCATGTACCCCTCCCTCAACTTGTTCTGCGGTTTTGTTCCTCCTATCCCTTGCTCCCTTTCAAATTCTTCTGCTGTTCTAAAAACTTATCTCACACATTTTTTTAAAACTATTTCAAGCACTCTCACATGCACTCTTAGATCATTAGGTTCTGCCCCTCTTGTGTGAGCCTTGCTTTGAGGACCGTCAGCTCCCTCTGAATCTGGACACATAAGGGCTGGCCTTTCCACACTGCACCTACTGTTGGTTATGCAATCTGGGTGTGAGCACTGCCCGGGATCCCTTGAGGTCCTTAGGGAACTTTGACACACCTAGGTATGAGGGAAAGCTTTGGAACAATATTAGCATTTGAGGTGGTTTATTACGTAACTCAGAGAGGAAGTCAGAATCAGGCTTCCTATAGTTGTGACTTCTTATTTTTTTATTTATTTCTGCTTATGTAATTCAATCACATGGTTTGTAAACAAATACTGGGGTCGCTAGTGAAAAGGGATGGGGAAATATGCATGCTATAGTTGTTAAAGGGTAGAAAGCACGTCATTAGGTTTATATTCCTAATTGTGCAATAGAAACCATGTTTAGGATTCATTATGCATTAGAAATCATGCTCTTAGGACCTTTGTTTATCGCTTCAGCACTTCATTCATTAGTCCATGCTTTATCACTTAGAAATCCTGCTCCTAGGGCAATAACAACACTGGTTAAAAGGCTGTTATTTCAAAATCCTGCAACTCTTATGTACATTTAGAAATCATGCCTTAGGGATTATGTTTTTTCACAACCTTGCAATTTGCATATTAGATACCATGTTCTAGGATCCTGTTTATATTTTGCTTAAAAATGCCTAGTTAATTACTGATTCATGAGAAGGTAGTAAAGTAATAATTTTCATATTGTGATGCTTCTGAATAAAATTGGTAACCATCTCTGCAACTAGAACAGCATGCTCTTAGGGTAAAATAATCTCCAAACTGCTCTTAATAACTTGGGATAACTTTTGTATAACGCTTTACGCTTAGGCAAGCCTTAGGTAATAACTTTAATAAAACTGGAACTGCCTTTGTTTAATTATCAACTGTTAAAATCAGTAGGCAAACCTGATTCAGACTTCTTTTCTGAGTCATGTGATAAATCTGGTTCTGATGTTATCACTCAAACACCCTACTTTAGGATTTTAAATTCAGACCTTAATTGTGTATAAGTCGTGCTGTCTATGTGCATTATCTGGGGAGGTATATTTGAACCTTCTATTCGTTTTCTGTGTTTTCCCCCTTTAAATGCAGTCCTACCTGTTTTGTATGTCGCCTTAGTATTTTGCCTTTAAACCTGAGGTCTGCCTAGAACCTTCTTCTTATAGGATAAAAGTCCTAACCTTAAAAATTGTTAGGTGGCGACTCTTCAAAAATGCAATACTCAATTCCCAAAAGGAAATGAGTCATTACACCTCCATGAATGTCGAAACCCGGACTCCTCTCCGCGGAAAGGAAAAAGGGGCGCGACAATGTCCCTATCCGAGTTCTGAGGCAAGCGGGCAGGAAGCAGGTTGTACCAAGGGTTGCCAAGATGAGTCACTTCAGAGCAGACTTTCAGGACGACGACGTCCCTTACAAGTTCCAAGCTCAGCAATGTGGCACTGCAAGATCATTGTGGAAAAAGAACACCATTGAGCCAGACAGGTATCACGTTGGGTGTGAACCTCTCTACCCAGCATGGTTAGAAGACAACCTAAAGGGAATGGTGAGGCCAGGAGATGGTCGAGGGAATAAGATCATAGACGAAGATGCTGAGGCTCAAGTCAAGTACAACAGACTGCGCAAGAGGGTCCACGACTCTGAGAATGAGCACCGGGAAATACACGAGACAAATATGAGGCTGATCAACGAATGGAAGGAAATGGCTTCACTTCCAACGGAAGGTTGGAGTATCTGGAGCGAGGATTAGTGGAGCTGGAGGGAAAAATCATAAAGAGGATTGAGGATTGAGGATTGCCAGAATGCTGAAGGAAGCGAAGGAGGACATTTGGCTAGAGCCTACATACTGCTGGGTCTGCGCAAGCTGGGAAACCTGTATGATGGAGTCATGAAGATCGAATCTGGGGAAGGTCATTCTGGGACCAAGTAGGCTAGATTTATTCGCTTTTCTAAATGTAATAAGGCCAAGTGCCAATAGTGACTTACTTTTCTATTATCTTAGTGTCATTTTAGGATTCGTCTATTTGCATATTATGAAATGAGGCATTTACTGGCATCTAAAGTTCTCCAAATCTATTTGTCGCTAGGCCTACCTCGGGCACAACGAGGCTCCCAAATTAGGACACGAATTTACATTCCCGCAATACATGTTTAAATACTGCAAACATTTCAGAATCACTATTGACTTGGCTACCTTTTGTATTTCTTTCTTTCTTTTAATTATTCCCATTCCCCAAAAGGGTTGGTTCGTGCATACTGGCATCATCAGCTTATCAAACAAGATCTAGGGGGCCTCCACCTTCTCCTCCTCCTAGTCCACCAAAAGGCAAGGGAAAAGCAAAAATGGAAGATTTGAACGGCACCAGAATGGAAAACAACACAGTGGTTGAACACGCAGAAACTTCTGAGGGTCGGGGTACTCAGGCCCCAAATGATGCAGTTTCACGGCTCAAACAAAATACTGGAACTCCAGAGTGAACTCGAGCATGTCCGGAATGTGGCAAACCTATCCTTCTCACTCAGCGTCCCGGACATCAGTCACCCAAAAACTCAAAACCCCGCACCACCTCAAAACACGCCCAACAAGCGCCCACAAAATCCACCTGTGCCTCACCATTATATAACTCCACCACAAAATCAAACAATCCCACCACAATACCCGCCAAATACCTACCACACTCCATAAAATGCTTCACCAATCATTACTGAACCCTAGAATTCCACTAATGATCACCACCATACTCAGATTCCAGGCCACCAAAACAACCCTATATATGTAGAAACCCTACCTCACTCCCCTCAACCCATCTCCTATGCATCGGAATCTATTGAGAAGGACATGCTCATTAAGAACCTGGCCGTGGAGCTCAAGAAGTTGACCAGCCGAGTTCAAGGCGTAGAAGGAGGCAAAGGGATAGAAGGTCTGAACTATGAAGACCTATACATACAGCCGGATGTAGAACTGCCAGAGGGTTACAAACCTTCCAGGTTCAAGATGTTTGAAGGTACAGGTGATCCTAGGGTTCATCTGAGGACCTATTATGACAAACTTGTCGGGGTCGGAAAGGATGAAAAGATCTGGATGAATATGCTTTGTCCTGGTACATCAGCCAGGATCCTAAGAAATTGTCTAACTGGGTGAGTATGGCATCTGATTTCATGGACCGATTCAGGTTCAACATAGAAAATGCACCGGATGTTTTCTACATCTAGAACCTCAAGAAGAAGCCCACCGAGACTTTCCGCGAGTATGCTACTCGATGGAGGTCGGAAGCGGCCAAGGTCAGACCATCTTTGGACGAGGAACAGATGAACAAGTTGTTCGTCAGAGCACAGGATCCGCAATATTATGCAAGATTGATGGTTATTGAAAACCATAAGTTCTCTGACATCATCAAACTGGGGGAAAGGATCGAGGAAGGCGTCAAAAGCGGGATGGTAACGAACTTTGAGGCATTGCAGGCCACCAATAAAGCATTGCAGTCAGGGGGTATATCTAAGAAGAAAGACATGGGGGCAGTAATGGTGGCCCAAGTCCCAAAATCTCCACTCACATACCAAACACCTCCGCCCATATACCAAACACCTCCACCCACATACCAAGCACCTCCACCCACGTATCAACCCTCATCTCCCAGATATTCCCGATCGGCCACTGTCTATCACACCTATAATTCCCAACCATCTCAAAACTACCCAAGACCACGACCCAATTTTGAACGCAAACCACCCAGGCAATACACCACTATTGCGGAACCCATCGACCAGCTGTATGAAAGGTTAAAAGCCGCTGGTTACGTCACTCCTATTCCCGCTGTGGCAGTGGAGAACCCATACCAATGGGTCAACCCAAACAAAACCTGTGCATATCACTCCGGTATGAAAGGGCACACCATTGACGAATGCCGCACATTGAAGGACAAAATCCAGACTTTGATTGACAACAAGATCATCCAGGCAAAGGAGGCTACGCCTAATGTCCGCAATAACCCCCTCCCAGATCATAGAGGTGAAGGTGTCAATGTGATAGAGATGGATAAAGAATGGGATCCGGAGGGATCAATCGGACTTATCAAAGAGGGTGACGATCCCAAGAAACCCGCAGTCACTCTCAACCCCATTATAGTGCAGGTACAGCCGCCAGTGGAGGTCGAGGTAACCACGTCAGTCCCATTTGAAGTTGAGGTAGCACCCCCTGCAGTTGAACCTATTCCATTTGAGGTGAAAGTAGCTACACCATTTACAGTGACAGTGTCAACCACACCACCTTTCAGCGCCAAGGCTGTACCATGGGATTATGTGGCCGAAGCTAGAAGAAAAGGAAAAACCAAGATGGGGGAATCTGGCGCTGCACAAGGGATGACTAGGATCGGAAGGGTCTATATGCCCGAGCATTTAGGATAGTCCAGTAAACAGGCCCCTAACAGACCTTCCGTTATTGAAACAGGTCCAGATGACCTCTGGAGGAAAGTAAAAGCAAGGGAGTATTCAGTCATCGATCACCTGAACAAGACTCCCGCTCAAATCTCCATCTTGTCACTGCTACAGAATTCAGAAGCACACAGGAACGCTCTGATGAAAGTATTGAACGAAGCATATGTGCCCAATAACATCACAAGCGGAGAAATGGCTAACATGGTGGGATTGGAAAGTCACAAAATCACTTTCCACGAGGATGAGTTGCCGCCTGAGGGTCTGAATCACAACAGGGCACTGCACATCACAGTGCAATGCGAAGACTACTTCATTACCAGGGTCCTGATTGATGGAGGATCCAGTCTCAATATTTGCCCATTGACAACACTGAAGAGGTTGGGCAAAGGCCTATACGAGATACGAGAAGGGACCATGAACGTGAAAGCTTTTGATGGGTCTCAGAGAGCTACCATCAGAGAAATTAATCTCGGTCTGCAAATGGGGCCTACGTGGTTTGATGTCGAGTTTCAGGTGCTGGACATATATGCATCCTACAATCTATTGTTAGGACGACCATGGATACACACCGCTGGGGCTGTGGCATCAACTTTGCATCAGGCAGTAAAGTTTGAATGGAACCATTAGGAGGTGATAATTCATGGGGACGGGAGTAACCCTATTTACACTAGTCAAACCATCCCGGTTATCGGGAACAGAAGAAGGTTAGGAGGGGAAACCTATCATCACATCGAACGTGTCAATGCCGTTGAGAAAGACAAATGGTGGAGTAACAAGATAGAAAGCATACTAGCATGGTCTGGGTATGAACCCGGCAAAGGGCTCGGGAAGAATCTCCAAGCATTATTATTACTTTTCCTGATAAACCGGTGACTGTGACATGTAATGAGGCAACAGAACATAAGGATAGTGAATCGGATGAAGAAGATGAAATACCTGAAGAAGTTGTCAGGGAGGTTGAGAACTTTGAGAATAAGCCTAAGTCCAACCTGGACGAAACCGAAGCAATAAATTTGGGAGACGCCGAAACCGTCAAGGAGACTAGCATCAGCATTCACTTATCACCGACAGAGAAAGAGGAGTACATTCGTTTCTTAAAGGAGTATGAGGACATATTTGCATGGTCATATGATGACTAACCGGTTTGGGCACATCCATAGTGGCTCACAAATTGCCTACCAATCCCATGTGCCTGCCAGTGAAGTAGAAACTCAGGAAATTCAAACCAGATATGAGCCTGAAAATCAAGAAGGAAGTTACTAAGCAGATCAAACCAAAAGTCCTCAGAGTGGTTCAGTACCCAACCTGGTTAGCCAATATTGTACCAGTTCCGAAGAAAGATGGGAAAGTCAAAGTATGTGTTGACCATCGAGATTTAAATAGAGCAAGTCCCAAGGACGACTTTCCACTGCCAAATATACACATCCTGATCGACAATTGCACCAAGCATGAACTCCAATCCTTTGTAGATTGCTTTGCGGGTTATCATCAAATCTGGATGGATGAAGAGACGTAGAGAAAATAGCTTTTATTACACCATGGGGGGTATACTGCTATAAAATGATGCCATTTGGTCGAAAGAATGCTGGGGCTACTTACATGAGAGCCATGACAACCATCTTCCTTGATATGATACACAATGAAATAGAGGTGTATGTGGACGACGTCATTATCAAATCCAAGAGGGCCGCGGATTACATAGAAGACTTGAGAAAGTTCTTTGACAGGTTAAGAAGGTACAACTTAAAACTTAACCCTGCAAAGTGTGCATTCGGGGTTCCCACAGGAAAGTTACTGGGTTCATTGTCAGTCATCGAGGGACCGAGATGGACCCGTCTAAGGTTAAGGCTATTCAGGAATTACCGCCGCCTAGGAGCAAAAAGGACGTGATGAGTTTCCTAGGAAGTCTCAACTATATCAGTCGCTTCATAGCGCAGTCCACAGTTATATGTGAACCCATCTTCAAAATGCTGAGGAAAGATGCCGAAACAAGCTGGACCGAGGATTGTCAGAAAGCTTTCGACAAAATTAAGGAGTACCTGTCCACACCACCGGTCTTGGTCCCGCCGGAGCCAGGCCGACCTTTGCTACTCTATCTATCTGTATTAGATGGAGCCTTCGGACGTGTTCTGGGACAACATGACGAGACAGAGATAAAGGAGCAAGCCATATACTACCTCACTAAGAAATTCACACCTTATGAAGCGCGATACTCTCTGCTAGAATGCACTTGTTGTGCTTTGACCTGGACGGCCCAGAAATTGAGGCATTACTTCTATGCCTATACCACGTACCTCATATCCAGGATGGACCCTCTGAAGTACATATTTCAAAAACCCGTGCCGACTGGGAAGTTAGCTAAGTGGCAAATACTGTTAAGTGAGTTCGATATCGTCTATGTAACTCAAAAGGCGGTCAAAGGACAAGCATTCGCAGACCATCTTGCTGAAAATCCTGTGGGAGGAGAATATGAACCCTTGAAAACGTATTTTCCCGATGATGAAGTGTCATTCGTAGGAGAGGACATTGCTGAAGCATACGACGGTTGGAGGATGTTCTTTGATGGCGCTGCAAATTTCAAAGGAGTGGGCATTGGAGCGGTTTTGGTATCAGAAAAAGGTCAACATTATCCGGTATCTCCCAAACTCAGATTTCCCTGCACCAACAACATGGCAGAATATGAAGCCTGCATACTAGGGCTCAACATGGCGATCGACATGAATATTCAAGAGCTGTTGGTATTCGGTGATTCAGATTTGCTTGTGCACCAGGTACAAGGAGAATGGGCCACCAAGAATTCCAAGATATTGCCATATCTGCACCATGTACAGGAATTGAGAAAGAGGTTCACGAAGATAGAGTTTCGGCATGTGCCCAGAATTCAGAATGAGTTTGCCGATGCATTGGCCACTTTGTCATCCATGATACAACATCCAGATAAGAATTTCAATAATCCTATCCCAGTGAGAATTCATAATCAACCGGCGTATTGTACCCATGTTGAAGAAGAAACGGATGGAAAACCTTGGTTCTATGACATCCAGGAATATTTGGCGAAAGGAGAATACCCGGAGCATGCGAACCATACTCAGAAACGCACGCTCCAGAGATTGTCCAATCATTTCTTCCACAGCGGAGGAAACTTATACAGAAGAACTCCTGATTTGGGAGTGCTGAGATGTGTCGACGCAAAAGAGGCTTCTAAGCTACTTGAGGAGATACATGCTTGGACCTGCGGCCCACGTATGAATGGTTTTGTCTTGGCCAAGAAGATACTTAGGGCCGGTTATTTTTGGATGACCATGGAGACAGATTATGTCCAGTATGTCCGAAAATGCTAGCAATGTCAAGTGCATGCCGATATGATAAAGGTGCCGCCAAATGAGCTCAATGCAACAAGCTCACCTTGGCCATTCGCCGCATGGGGAATGGATGTCATCGGTCCGATCGAGCCCACTACTTCAAACGGGCACAGGTTTATGAGCACGTGATTTTTGCCCTATATGAATTACTCCCAGAAATTCAAACAAAAATGTTTTCTTTCATTATTTTTGCAATTTTGTGGATTTTTGTGACATTTTGTGTTAATTGTTTGTATTTTTGTTTGTTCATTTTGATTAATGGAAAATATAAAAAAAAAATTAAAGAAATACTTGATATTTGAATTTAGGGTTTAATTTCCTATTTTAGGATTAATTAGGTTACTTTATAAAGAAGAAAATAACAAAAAATGGTTCTTTTTGCATTTACACTTTTAATTGTCTTAGTTTGTATTTAAATTAGGAATTAGTGTATTTGGGAATTGAATAATAGTTCTAGAAGTCAATTTGGATTTTTATTGGTCGATTTGGCATTTAATAAAAATCAGAAAAATATAAATAATGATTGAAAAATAAATACAAAATGAAAAGGAAAGGAAAGCAATTAATAAAAGAGAGTGGGCTATCCTAATGAAGACCCAAGATTGGGCNCATCCTCATTAGATCCTGGCCATCGAGGTAATCGAATCTAACGGCTCAGAACTGGGAACACGTTGATATATAACGTGTCGGACTCACCTAACCCCCTCCTACCCCCCCCCCCCGTTTCGTCTCTCTCAGAAGCCCCATGTAACGCCGCCCTTCTCCGCCTTATGCCGCCGCCGAAAATCGCCTCATGGCGGCGGCCAGTCTCCAAATACAACCAAAATTACACCCTTTACTCTTCTCCCCCTCCTCGTTACAAATCCACGATTAGTTTCCCTCAAATCCCACCCAGACTCGTCGAATCTTCAACCAGAGATTCTGGCCAAAGCCTTAGTTCACCCAATCCCATCCAAATTAACACCCTAGAACCGCCCCGTTCTCCTCTCTCAAACCCCCCCAAATCCCGTCCCTCGAATCCCCGCCGAACTCCTCGAATCTCCGATCAAAACTACGGCCAAAACCCTAAATTCTCCAAACCCCACCAAATTGATACCACGTGACCTCCTCACTTCCCTCATGACGAATTCCTCACCAGTAGCATTCGAATATCACAGGAGATGGTCTAATTTGAATCTGAGAAGTGGCATGATTGTAGAAATATACCAGTAAGTTTTTTTTTAATTTTGTGTGTTGCTTCATGATTAGTTCAATAATTCTTTTCATTCTGTTATAAGTTCAAGTAATTAATTTAGGTTTTGTCTGCACTTTTGAATCAACAATTTGTTCTGTTCTGTTGAGGCGTTCAGTAGCATGAATCTTTTTTGTTATGTGTGATTTCTCTTAAGCATATTTTCTTTTGTTAATCCGTAGTTAGTATTCTATGTCTAGAATTCTTATTTGATTAGTTTCTATTTGTTTGGACTTTTTTTCTTGTGTTGCCAATGGTATGTTTCTAGTCTTGTACTGATTTTGTTGTCGATAATTGATTAGTTGGTTTGATTGTTAATGATAATTGGTAATTTGAGATTCAGTAATTAGTTTGGATTTAAGAGTTGTTTAAGTTTGGTTCTAGCTATTTAATTTGCAAGATAATTGTTCAGTTAGCTAACAGGGTTGGGATAAGTTGATAATTTCAGGACTAAGGCAGGGGTAAATGGGGTAAACTGGTTTAGGGAATCTAGCAATAACTGAAATAGAACTTCCTAGAAGCTTCCAGATGGGGGTTCTAAGGTAAAATTCAGGAATTAAGTGTATTAACTTGTGACACAAGTCAGAAAACAAGGGACTAAATGAGTAAATAAAGAGGGACTAAAAGGCAACTGAAAATCTGAAATACTCCTCAAACTCTGCCTATAAAAGGCAGTGTATATTGCCTTGAATAACAAGTTTGGAGCCTCTAAAAATTCCCTCTCATTGTCCACAAGTTTCAGATCTGAAATTTGAAATCCAAACTCCAAATCTTCCAAAAAAAAAAAAAATCCAAAAAGAAACATAAATGCAGGAGAAAATCAAAAAAATACTGTTACATTGCATTTTATAGGTTAATTTCGAGCTTTAGGCAGTGATCTTCATCGCTTCTAATTGCTGAAGCTTTCCTGAAGTATATTGGTTCTATTTCGAGTGATTGTGAGTCCAATTAAGCTAGTTTGAGTTGAGTTTTTGTCTGCTGAAAGTTTCAGAGGTGTTCTGTGTTCATTTTCAAGTTTATTTGGGTTATTTGCTGAGTATGTGAATTGCTGGGTTCAATCTCATGCTGGTTTGGGTTTATTCAAGTTTATTTGGTTGATTGTTGGTGCTATCCTTCTCTAAATTCAATTATGGACTGGGATGATATTGTTTGCTGAGCTGTGAACTCAATTTTGAACTGCTGTTTGACATCTGCTGCTGCTGACTCTTATTTCCTTCTTACTGTGATCTAAATACTCAGGTATACGTCCTGAAACTCAATACAATGTGGATATCCAGCTAAATATGAAATGAAGTGGAAGCATAATTTTGTCGAAATGTTCAATTGTTTCAATGCTTTCACTGTAGTTCATTGTAATAACTTTGGACTGTTTTGGATTGTAGACTGTTAAACTAATTCGATGTATTCTTATGAGCATGTCAATTCTGTATTTGGTAGTGTTAGTTTGGTTTAGTTTAAAATTCAGAGTTTGTGTTACCAAGTGTTAATTAAAAAATCAGAAACTTAAAAGAAGGAGTTTAGTTTGAAACTAGAAATCCGTGTGATCATATTCATGGTTTAAATATTAGAAGTCGTTCGAAGAGATTGAGTATGTGTAATTCGTTAGGCTTAACTACAAGCAAATCATTCTCATTTAGCATCATTATCTTTGAATGTCAATTTTCATTGTGTGGTCCATGAGTCTATTGGGCCACGTTTGTTGTGTTTAAACAATTAATGCTACGATTGTGCACAATCCTGTTTGGTTGACAGTTTGTCCTTAAAATGAGATTTCAAAACAATTAGTTGACTGATTTTGCTAGTTTACTGTTATTGGATAAGTGAATTTGACCATTTAGATTTTAGTTTGTGCTTCATTTCCTGAATTGGATTATTACTCCTACTGAAATTGATTAACAATGACACCTGGGCTGCCCAGGACACAAATCTGGGCTCAATTTGGCCCAGTTGCACGAAGCCTTGCTTAGAATGGCACATGACTCACTTCAGGTCATTTAATTTCATTAGGATAAAGGCTGGCGTATGCTTGGGCCTAAAGCCCAGTTTATTTGTTCCCCTTTTGTATTAAGCTCATTTTGAGGCCCAAAGCGCTGAGCGTTTGTTTTAAATACAGCTGGAGCGGCCCTTGATATAAATTAGGATAAACCTTGATAGCAAAATCACAATCCTTTAGGTTGGCCTTGAAAATAAACGAGGTGCGCTGCGCCATATAAATCACAAATCGCGTGACCCTCTTAATTGCTTCTATAAATACTTAGACCTCGGGAAACGCCAGTTAGCGAATTTCATGGCCTCCCACAAAGTTAATAATACGCTAGTTGTTTTAGGCCCGACATTTAATAATATTACNTTTGCAAGGTTAGCCATTCTCCATCTTGGGCTGTTTTGAAGCCCAGTCGGCTGGAGCTCTTATGTTGATTATTAAAGCACTTTGATTTAATATTGGGATGTAATACTTTCAATGATGGTTTAGTAACAAAATAATTAATTAATTAGGCCTTTCCTTTGTTTTTAGAGACAATACATGATAGAAAATTATAGATTACTTTAGGTTTGCCTTTTAATAATAAAACGAGATGAGCCTCGCCAAACAAAACAAACACAATTGTGGGGCCCTCGATAAATGTTTATACAACAATACCTAGACTTCAGGATGATCCGTTTTAGCGAATTTCACGGCTTTCCCCAAAGATAATAACGCGTTAGCCTCTTTAAGCGCGTCTTTTAATAACATTACCTTCCTAAACTCGGGTGCGCATTTATGTGACCCAAATCTAGATCCCAACGAAGTTTAAATGTGTCAAAAATCGCGGGTGCATTTATGTGACGCGGTTCGAGACATATTTTCACGACGTTGCAATCCTCCTTAAAATAATAATAATAAAAGTGGTTAAAAAGCACACAGACTAAAACATGTTGTAAAATCAGGTAAATAAGCCAAATATGACAGTTGAGCGACCGTGCTAGAACCACGGAACTCGGGAATGTCTTACACCTTCTCCCGGGTTAACAGAATTCCTTACTCGGATTTCTGGATCGCAGACTGTTAAACAGAGTCATAATTTCCTCGGTTCGGGATCCAACCGGTGACTTGGGACACCATTAATCTCCCAAGTGGCGACTCTGAAATCTTAATAATAAATCCCGTTCCGATTGTCCTTTAAGTGGAAAAACTCCTTTACACCCTTGCGGGAGTATGAAAAAGGAGGTGTGACAGCTCTGGCAACTCTGCTGGGGACACAAACCCAGAACTTCGGTTCAGGGTTTAAGAATTCGAGCTTAGAATAATTGTTATGTTTGGCTTTATCTGATTTTACTACATGCTTGGACCTAATGTGCTAAATGCTTTACCGCTTTGATATTATTTGAACTGTATATATAAACTGTGCAGAAACCCTTCTCTTCTCACCTTCGGGGATGTGCTTACTGGTTGAGACTCCCTGTTCTGTTAGTGTCATACCTTGAAATAAGAAAGATGCCAGACAAGTTACTAAGCTGGACGATCCCACGGGTCCCCGATACGTAGCCCCCTCCTCGACTCGAGTTGTCCGCTAGGGTACACAGTCTAGAACCTATACCCAGGTTTTGAACTTAGAATAACTTGACCTCAAGCCGGATCTCTAGTAGGAACGCTTATTTGCATCACGTGCATTTTGACTTAGGGGACTCAACACAGGGGTTGGGTCCGTCTAGGACAGGTGTACCCGGAATAATGGACCATCCTGATGCATCCTACTTATGCATTTATCTGTTTTGGACTCGCATGCTGACCGACTTTGAATGTCTGGGAAAAATTGAAATAACAAAAAGAGAAAAAGAGAAAATAGCAGTGTAGAGGGTTAATTACCTATACTAGAAAAAGCAATATCCAAGTAGTGCAGAAATGCTGTCGGATTTTTGAGAAAATGAAAGAAAAAAGAAGAAAAGTTTTCTTTAGTTTGTTTTGCTTGCCAATGGAAAAGAAAAACAAAAAGAGTTTTATTTTCAATTTAGTTTGTTTATTTGCCACTGAAAAAGAAAATATAAAAAAGAATATTGCTTTCAGAAATAGTGTATTTGTCAACAAAAACAAAAAGAGTCTTGTTTTCGAAAATGGATAGTTTTATTTGCCCGAACTACACAGGTTTGATTCTCACCGGATGTGAGATACGTAGGCAACCCTCGTCGGGTCCAACCTCCCCTTTTCAAAAATAGCCAAAAATGCCAAATTTTTTAATCTCGTCATGAATAAGTCGGGTGCCGCCATTCTTGTTTAAAATAAGCCGAATGTCCCCAAAAAGGGCGCCGGAAGGCTGTTTTTGCAAGAACAGCCACCCTGAGTCAGTTTCAACGGTTAGCAGGCACAACCTTAAAATCTTCTCCCCGAAGTGCTGAAAGGCCGTAGCTGCAAAACCGGCCGTTTGTTTTAAATTGGCAACTTGAACAAAAAAATAGTGTCATTTTTCCTTTTTAGATTAAAATAAGTGATGAAATCACCTTAATAAATGTGCAGGATGAGCACGACTCAAAATGAACCTTTTTCAATCATGCATAAAATCCCTTTGGAGTTGCGTCTATGGTGGAACGACTTAGGAGGAGAAGGGCAAGATGAAGTCAAAAAATATTTGAAAGGGCTTACCGGTTTGTTAGAGATTGTGCCTCGGGGAGACATTATCAGAGCATTGGTCACATGCTGGGACCCGACACATAACGTGTTCCATTTCTCGGACTTTGAGCTAACCCCGACACTAGAGGAAATAGCCGGCTACATCGGAAAAGATGAGGTTCCTTTAAGGCATAAGTACTTGGTTGCCTCGAGAACTGTAGCTGTGCACAGATTTTTAGACTCCCTGAAGATAAGCAGGACGGTCCACAACGCAGATTTGGCGAATGGCTTTTGTACTCCACACTTCATATATCACAGATATGGCCACATAGGAGGCTTCAACAACCCGAAAAACAAGATATGTAGCAAAGGAAACTGCCAAAAATGGGAAGAACACAGACGTTTTGCTTTTATGGTGGTTTTTCTGGGGCTTGTGGTAATTCCAAGGAAAGACGGAAACATTGACATAAAAATAGCCGGGGTCGTCAGCACTCTACTCATTCAAGCCAAAAGCACTCTTGCGCCCATGATATTAGCCGAAATCTTCCGCTCTCTTACAGCCTGCAAAGCCGGGGGAGATTTCTTCGAGGGGTGCAATCTATTGTTGCAAATGTGGATGACCGAACACTTGTGCCGTCGTCCTCAGTTCCTAAGTTATGGGTCTACAAAGAAGACATGTATAGAAGAGTTTTACACAAGGATTAAGGGGATCAGCTTGCCCGAGGGATTCACGGGCTGGACATCATACTTTCGGTCCCTC
>NW_017676994.1:33209-36065 GCF_001879085.1 Nicotiana attenuata
AAAAGAAAAAAAAAGAAAAGAGGGAAAATAAGAGAGAAAAGCAAAAGAAAAGAGGGAAAGGCAAGAAACAAACAATGGAAAATACGAGGGAAGAATGAGAGGAAAGGCATGGCAAATAAAGAAAAATGAAAAGGCCGGGATGACGCATGCGACCGATCAAAAGCATAATAGGAACTGTTAACTGCCTAGGTGCATTCATTCCCCAAATGTGCGGGTACCAATATGTTGAATGCCCTAACGCTAATGTGATGGTTTCATTTTGTCGTGTCATTCCAGAAAGGTGGTTGGTTTGTGGTTTTAAAGTGGTTTCTACATAAGGACAAAAGGCAATGGCAAACAACAAGGGAACTGAGTTGGTTGATACTGGTGCTCGACAACAGTTGGTGGAACCGGATAATGGGTTGGCTGAAGAGGTGCGGATGCTGAGACAACACATGACAGACATGTATCAAGCCTGGATGACTGGGAAGGCGCCACCCCCGCCACCACCAAATTTTCCCGGACGCTACCCTTACCCAAACTCCCAACACAATACTAGATGATCCTCCATATTCTCCAGATACACCCGCTTATCACACTCGTCCCAACTACCCTAGTAGCTCCATCGCTCATCCTTCAGTTACTACTCCCCAAAATTGCCCTCCTGTCATATCCATTACCCCAAATAATGAACACCCATTCAAAGCTCGTAATGCCCAATATCACCCCCCAGAGGTTGTCCGCAAGGTCCTCGATTCGTACAAGAAAAGCTCCGGGGATGAGCAGTTTCATGCTAGAAATGCAAGGGTTACGGAAAGAGAAGGGCGAGATGAGGTACCCAGGAAGTTGAAAAGCACAGAACAGTCCTTAAGGGACAAGCGAAGAGTGGGAGGCCAGAGTAGCATGACTTGCAAAGAACTGATGGTGCCACATGATGCCCGCCTGCCCGCAGGATTCAAAGTACCAAACTTTAACTTGTATGATAGGCATGGAGACCAGGTAGCCCACCTGAGGGTCTATTGCAACGAAATGAGGATTGTTGGAGAGGAAGATGACATGATGATGGTATATTTCAGTAAAAGCCTAACTGTGGCAGCTTTGGACTGGCATGGTCGTCAAAATGTCGACGAGTGGCTTACATTGGGTGACATGGCTCAAGACTTTGTCCGATACTCTCAATGCAAATCAAGTGTTACCCCAGACAGCACCTCGCTATCTAAGATGGAAAAGAGGCCGGGGGAAAGCTTTAATGAGTTTGGGCTCAGATGGAGGGAGCAAGCTGCTCGAGTCAGCCCCTGATTAGCGAAGAAGAAATGGTTAAGCTTTTTCTACAGGTCCAAGGACCCACTTACTACAGTCATTTGATCCCGGCCTTGGGAAAATCTTTCAATGATGTGATAAAAATGGGGGAACTAGTAGAAGAAGGGATCAAGTCAGGCAAAATCGTGAGCTGTTCGGAAGCCATTCAAAACATTCCATTCAGCTTGGTTGGAAGAAAGAGGAACATAAAAGACGATCCGATAGGTTTTCCTGATCGACACTTCCAGCCTCGACATCGTCCTCATGCACTAGAGGACCTACCCCGATGCTACTTCTCTCCACAGAAATCCCAAAGTCGCACATCACAGTACCCAACTCAAAATAATGCCCATCTACCCCCGCGAGCTTACCAAAAACACCCCGGATCAGGTTTTCGGCCCAATCCAGCATTTAAGAATGAGAGGTTACGGAAGAAGAAGACCTTCACTCCATTGGGAGAATCAAATGCCAGTCTGTTCCAGAGGCTAAGAACATTGGACATGTTGAAGCCGATTCAGATAAAAATGCCGAACCCTCTCCCAAAGAAGTTTGATACTTCTCAAAAGTGCGCATATTGCTCAAGTGCCCCGGGGCACGACATAGAGAAATGTTGGAATCTGAAGAATGCAATTCAAAAGCTTATTGATGCAGGCGACATCGTCGTGCAAAATCCAGATGCAACAAACACTGGTCAAGATCCATCTCCTGTGCACAATGAGACGCATATGGTGGGTATGATTGATCGTGAGAATGAGCCGGCAGAAGAAACCCAGAAGCAGTTTGCTTAGAACAACGTGATGAAGACTTGTGAAAATTCCAGCAATCTTGGTGTGAAATTCAGTGGCTAAGACGTCATGCTTGGTAATTGGAAAGACGCTCCATCTCTTGGAGTTTTGGTGGTTTATTTTGTTGTCATTTCTGTTGTCCGGGTTATTTCAGGGTTGTAATCCGGATATTGTCTTGTGACTCAAACCCTTCTATCCTTTCACTTTGTCTTGTTTGTCTCGTCGTAGTAGCTTGTGTAGTGCTGTTTAGGTTTGTTCAAGGGTTGTAACTCTAGTCTAGTTTGCTTGTTTCGTTGTTTAAACCCTTTCACCGTCAGTCTAATGCAATTCTCTATTTCCTGCCATTTCTAGTCATTTTGTTTTGTTCCCTTCTCCTTTTACAATTCTGTTCATGCTGGTTCTGGTAACATGACATGCACGCATAATTCTCAGCCTGGTTTTAAAAGTCAGTTTAGTAATGAAGCTATAAGACAATGAGGGATTTTGAAATCTCTTCAAGCCCAAATTATGTGAAACTGGGTCAGATAGAACATAAAGAAATACTATTGAAACGCATCCTGCCGCATCAGGTTGAAGCCAAAGGCAAGTTTGCCCAACTGTCAGGGGCCGTTCATGGTAAGGAAAGTGAGAGTGTTGTCCAATGGTGCTTTGTATTCAACAGATGTAGGAGGCAAATGTGCGAATATGGTTATCAAGTCTGATAAAATCAAGATGCTACGAATGTTTTTCCTGTTTTGCTTAATTGCATTTGTTTGTACTTGGCATGTTTTGAAGATTGGAATGACGAAGGCAT
>NW_017676995.1:0-36064 GCF_001879085.1 Nicotiana attenuata
GATCAATCAGAGGGAGTTCATGACTTTGCACTGTCACTAATAAATAGAAAGAATGGAACAGGCGTTCAGACATGCAAGGTTCAGCGTTATCGATAAAGAAAACAAGAGGAAAAATAAACTAGCATGAACACAAGACACAAGTGACACGAGTAGGCTGAGGGACTCAGTAGCAAAGAACCCACTCGAAGCATGGGAATCAGCAAAGTCAGGGTAGTCATGGAAACACTAGAACCGAATAAAGAACCATTTAACACAGCAACAGATAAGAGATCAACCAACACACAGAAAACAGATAAAGATAATCTTTAAAACTCACAGTAACAAGTGAGTGAAAATCTTTAAGAATTAGGTTTTAACAGAGTTGAGTTAAAAGCGGTAAAGTACTCAAAATCAGTCAAGATAAACAAAGGAAAAAGGGTCCAACCTAAAGAACTCAATCAAAAACGGATACTACAAACTAAAATAAAACAAAGACATTTCCCATACAAACTTCCGGATAAAACCAAAATACTTAGGATTTTCAACACGATAAATCTGGTAGAATCGAAAAAATAAAAACCAAACCGTTTAAAACATAGTAAAATCATTATGACCGATATTTAAAATCAGAGGAGGAAGTCTTTTTAAAAGAGGTTCAAGAAAACTAATTCTGGAAGACGGAGATCACTTTGAAAAAAATCGGAAAAAACTTTTTGAGGGAAAACACAAAAAAGGCTTCATAATATTGCAACAGATCTAGACAGATGCTGAAAGAGGAAAAACCGGAAAATCTTTGAAGTTAGGTTTCGAGAACCAGAGAAAGTGAGAAAACCTTGAAAAGTTACTGTTTTAGCCGGAAAAATCACAGATCTTACCATCGAACGGCCATGATGGCGGGAAAAATTTGGCTGGGAAACCATGAGAGGCGAGGAACCGCCTCTTGGTTCACTTGAAGGCCTCAAAAACGATGACCACACGTTCAAGAGGAAGCCATTGAGGCTGGTCAGGTGGTGAGGACCACCATGATTCAGGCAGGGAGATGGCCGGAGAAGAGGATAAGGTTTCATCAGGAGAGGAGGGGAGGAGAGGTTCTAGAGAGAACCAGAGATAGAGAGGAGAGAGAGAGAGAGAGACGAAGAGAGAGAGAGAAAGAGAAGATGAGAGTTGGCTTGAGTGAAGACATGAGAGGGTTTGGGGGGGGGGGAGCGTCGTATTTGGTTGGGGGACCGTTGATCGAATGATCAACGGTCACGATTGAATGGGGTCGGTGGTCGGGCTATGCGTGGGTTTGGGTTGGGCTCCAGGTTGGGTTTTACAATTGGGTGGGGTCTTGTTTGATTAGGTTAGATTGGAAAGCCAATTTGGCTATAAGTTAAATTAATCATTTTTCCCATTTAATTTGTAAAAATGAGTAGATATTCAAAAAATAAATTTTAAAAATGCCTAAAACATGTTTACCTAGTAATAATTGTAATTTAAAAATACCAGGATCCAGATTTTATGCATAGGTAAAACCTAATTAAACGCTTAAAATGGCTAATATGCAATTATGTCCAATTAGCTTTGCAAAATACTAAATTTGATTATAAAAATATGTCAAATAATGACCTTGAGCCATGTTTTGGCATAAATATGAAAGAAAATCCAATAGCATGAATTATCAAAAATAATAATTTTGGAAATAATTACATGGAATTTTACGATAAAAGGAGGAATAAGTCAATAACACCTCTACAAATTATGGAAAATAATAAAACACTTGGACATGCTTTTACATATGCAACATATTATGCTACTTTGAAGGTATTTTGCATATTGAAAAAATATATAGGGAAAAATTTGGGTATCAACAAAAAGGATATAGCGGAGTTTATTGCTTAGTGTCCTAACTGTCAGCGGTGATGATTGAGCATCAAAAACCCGGTGGATTATTGCAGGCTATGGAGATTCCGACTTTGAAATAGGAAGTAATCAATATGGATTTCATCGTAGGCTTACCCGTACCCAACGTAAGTTTGATTCGATATAGGTGATTGTTGATAGGCTTACAAAGTCAGTTCATTTTCTGCCATGTTGATACCCAATTTTTCCTATAATATTTTCAAAACTATGCTTTGTTGCATCAATTAGCATTTTTATTACAATTTTCTGCAATTTTAAAATATTTTAACTAATTTCTCCCAGCATTTTATTCACAAAACAATCACTAATAGTATCACAAATAGTTTTATAATAATTTTTGTGGTTTAATTTTATCATCTACATTTGTACTAAGTTTCAATTGTAGCACAAATAGCCACTTCTGTATTTTTTGGATGCAATTGCAATTACTTTGCAATCATAGCTATGCATGCATTTATTACATTATTTCACCAAAAAAATAGCCTTTTATATTTTTGAATATTAAGTAATTATTTAAATATTTCCAGGCATTAAAAATTATTTTTTACAGCTATTAGTTATTTTAAAAATTGTTTATCAATTAAATGGGTATTTAACAAAATAGCACCTTTAACCATAACTAAATTCGGACCCCTGGCCCAATCAAATACACCCCTAGCCCAATTAAAACCCCAACCCACTTAACCTAACCCAAAACCCTGACCCAATTTCATAACCCGCCCCAGCCCAGAACCAATCTTGGCCGTTGATCTCAAGAGATCAACGGTCCAAAATAAACCTTCCTTTTTTATCTAACCTAACCCCCAAAACCCTAAGCCATTTTTCACCAAACAACCGCCCTGAAACCCCCTTCCTCTCCAATTCTCTCTGAGACCTAAACCTAACCCTAGCCGTCGCCACCCAAAACCAACCCAATTTCTACTCGATCTGTGGCTTCCCATGGCTGTACGAGGCCTCTACTTGACTCCTATCTCCTTTGTTGTTCCATTGTGTGGTTTTTATGGAAGGACCTCGAAGAGATCTGGTCCAGATCTCGTTTAAGGTTCTTCAAGAGTGTGTGATTTCTATCAAAGTCTCCTAGTTCAAATCCTTGATTCAAAGGCCAGATCCTCTTACCCTTTCTCTTTTCTTCAAGAAACCTAATGTTTGGACTTGAATCGGTTCAGATCTCCATAGATCGGGAACAATCCTGAGTTCATCGTTGATTTTCCTAAAAGTTCATTTACTTCTTTACTAGTTAATCAATGTCTAAACATTTTTTTGCTATATTCGGGTTTGTTTTCTTGTTGTTCGTTGGTCGAACCTCTAGGTGTCTGAAACATTTTTAAAATTCCATGGCTACTCTTCTGGGTTCTTTTACTCCTTTACTACTAGCCGATTTTTAAGCACTACAATACTTCAGGTTTTGACTTCTATGACTTCTGTTTGTTCGAATCTCTGTATGTTGACATGCCTTCAAGTTTTCTTCTTTAATTGTTTTCAAACTAGGGTTTCATCCCTTTAAGTTTTATGCAAAAATTCTAAAGTGTTTGACTGTGGTTCTCTTTACTTGTTCGACTGATTTTTCATATCTATATTTTAATCCCTAGGGTTTCTGCTTATTTCACTGATTATTTCAATATTTTTCCCATTATTCGTTAGTTCTGTCAATTAAAAGGGATTGACTGATTTTATTTGCCTAATTAGGGTTCAAATTATATTTTTTTGACCAGATATTTGTGACTCATGACTGGCACTACTTGCCTTAATTAGTTCATTAGCCTAATTTATGGGATTTAATTGCTTTAACCGACTCCTAGAGGGTCTTTGATTGATTTATTTACCTTATTGAACTTGTAACTTGGCTGTTAATTGATTCTCCCTAATTTAAGGGGTGCTTTTCGGATTTTGTTGAATTATTTGATTGGGTTTATCCCCAATTAACTATTTAATTTTACTTGCATACCTTATTTGGAACTCTTGATTATTCTTTGCCTTATTTGTTTACTCTGCAAAGTGCTATATAATCTCCCCATTCTGAATTTTTGAAAGGACGAACATTAGTTCATAATCCACTACTTTTACACTCCAAAAAGCTCTTTTCGCTCTCTCTGCTACTTGTGATCTTTGTTATTCTAGGCGGCTGCAAGCCAAGGCTGGAAATTGTGCAACATCTGTCTCACATCTTGTGTTTTCTTTCTCTAACTGGTATGCTTCTGATTAAATTTCAGAATCCAGACCTATATGTTTACTTACTGCCTTAGTTCATCAATCCTGAGTTCATTCCTGCTTCTGTTTACTGCTTACCTAGCATGCCAAATACTGCCTTATTCAAATATGTAATTAGCATGTCTCCACTTTACTTGTCTGTTCACTATCTTGTTTAACATGTCTTATATGTGTAACTAGCCTATTTGACTGACTACTATTCATCTAGCATGCCTAAACTTTGCTTTTGTGTAATTGGCATGCCTACACTTTTTAATACTCGCCTAACATGTTCATTTAAGTCCTTGTATGTTCTGCCTTACTCCTGCTGAGTTATCTAATCTCCCTAGAGTGACTCTAGTTGTGTTGTTTATATGTCCTCAACATGTTTCTGCTATGATCTTTGCTTCATGTTTCAATAACATGCATTCTATCTAACCTATTAGTTCTGAAGAACTCCCTTGAGAACTCAATGCATCCTGTTGTTTATGTGCTCCATTGAGGTGTATTCTATGTGCTCCCAACCCCTCTTTCCTTGTGTGGAAATTCTTTGTCAAAGTATTTTTCAAAAGCTGTTTGTTTGTGGCTTGTGTTCTGAGTGTAAATTGTTTTTTCATACTTTCCTTAAATTGTTTTATCAATAAATCAGTACTGGTTTTCAAACTCTTTTCACTCCTAAGACCTTTCTTTATACTGTTTACCAAACTCTTTCACATCATTATGCACTCTCACTTACTCTTAGATTACTAAGTCCAGCCCCTCTGGTATGTGTACTGCTTAGAGACCCTTGAGATCTCTCTAAACTCTGGCATATCAGGGCTGGCGCTTCCACACTGCACATAAATCAGTTCTTATTTGAGAAAGGTCTGGGTGTGAGCATTGCCCGGGATCCTTGAGGTCCTTAGGGAACTCTGACACATCTGGACATGAATTGGGCTATGAAATCTTGGGCATTTGAGACTAGTGAAGGCCTGGTACATTAGGATTTGCTTTGGGCCTACTTCGTGCTCCATATAGCTTAATTTCTATTCTATTTATGTAATTTTTACTCAATCATTGGTTTGTAATAATTATTTGTAAACAAATATTGGGGTGACTAGTGAAAAGGGAGGGTAGTTGTATACTGTGGGTAAAGATGGGCAGATAACATGCCTATAGGGTTCATTTTATTCAAATGTGTTTGTTAGATAACATGCCTATAGGGTTCATTTGGTTCAAGTGTGTTTGTTAGATAACATGCCTATAGGGGTTTCTCTTTGGTCAAATAAATTTTTCTTGCTTCACCTTATATATAATTAGACATCCTGCCTATATGATTAAAAATCATCTTTGAGCATAGAAATCATGCCTATAGGATCTAAACCAGTTTAATTAGAAATCATGCATATAGGTGCTGAATCAGTTAATCAATTACCTTACTCGTTTCTTTAATAGTCCTCAATGCTGTGTCAATTAATATCAATAGAAAGCATGCCTATAGGATAAAGGATTTCAAAATGTCTTTTTCTGAAATGTGATTTCATATACGCACTTAGGCAAGCCTTAGGGCGTTAAATAATCGTGAAACCAGCGCTGTCTATATGTGAAATTATCCAGGTTTAACAAGCTGCAAAACCAGTAGGCAAACTGGTTAGGATCCTGCTACTTCCTTAAAAACAAACGCTGCATGTTCTGTTTTTGTGATATCATGTTCTTAGGATTTCTGAAATTCTTTTGAAAAAGCTGTGTTTTAGTCGTGCTGTTTGACTGTCTATATACAAGCGGAGGTAAAATGTGAGCCTTCTAAGTGTACGTCCTTATTTGTTTGTCCTATATGTTATTTGCCTGTCGCGTAGATTTTCGCCTTTTCATGGTCCTAAATTCCTCCAGGACCATAAGAAAGGGACGGGTAGCAGCACACTTAGAGGTTGTTAATTAAACACGCTCATATAACCATTAAGGGGTGGGTAATGGGTAGTAAAAGGATATGATGACTGCGCGCTAATGTCACGTGTAGCCCCTCATTGAGGAGTGATTACCGGGCATTGCATGGGTATGATCCTGTAGGCTAATCAACCTAGGACTCCCCTTTCCCAATTCCATATGTGTTTAAATTTTATAAACTTTCTTCTCTTTACATATACATATGCAAATGGTTCAAATCTCCCTCTTGCTCCCATTACCTGAATCGTACATGTATTTAGAATGTGAAAACATAACTTTATTTGCAAATATGTGTTGAAACTGTTTACTTGTTCAAAATGACTAATTCATATAAATTCGGTCGGGACCCACCGTTGTGGACCGCGAGGGGTGCCTAATACCTTCCCCTCAAGGTTATTTCAAGCCCTTACCCTAATCTCTGGTAGTACAACTAGTTAAATGAGTTAATTACTTTAGGTGCCCTAACGCACCATAACCCGTTATGTGGCGACTCTTCAAAACACCCAATTCCCAAAAGGAAACGAGTCGATTCCCCATGAATGTCGAAACCCGAATTTTCTCCGCGAGGAGGAAAAAAGGGGGCGCGACAACATAGCGACTCTGCTGGGGATATTCTAGGCTCTTGCCATAACGAAATTATTTTTATGAATCATTTTAAGCATGCTCTATCCCACGTACCCTTTCCCCTTATTTGAATTTAACTGTTTATTGTTAAGAATTTATGATTTCTTTATTTTCCCTGAAACTGACATGTCTCTTTGTTTTCTTCTTCTGTAACTGCCTTTCAATTGTTTAAATACTGCATTTATCATTTTTTACGTGCAAATACTTGACAACATGCTGTTTATTGTTGCATATATCATACTCCACATCATATTCCACTCGTGCGTATCAAATCCTATAGCAACGCTTGATGAGTGGTTGCGCTCTTCCAATTTATTACCCTTAGATTCAGAAAGGCTTATTTGCGGTACAACCAGTCGATCAGCAGTGCAGTCGACGGTTCCGTGCCTTTCCCCCTCAAGTTGTCCGCTTGAGGGTACCAGTCTAGACCTCCATAGTAACCTTACTCTGATCATAATTGTGCATACATCATGGTCAAACCTAGTCGGATTAATATGTTGTCCACATAATATTCTTTTAAGACGAGCCTTGTCCAAAGGTCCACCGGGGTTTCCATAATCCCAACGGACACAATGATGTTCTGTGCATTAATTTGGAGAACTAAATGCCGAAATGCTAATCATGAATGTATAAATAGTCGATTCTGGTGGGGGAGAAGGGCCTAACCTTTTGTTCTGCAAAAAAAAAGGTATGAGGTCCCCAGATTCGGCATGGTTAGCAACATTCCACCATTGCTACTGGATTGGTGGGAGCACCTTTCCTCAAGTGACAAGAAACACGTGAGGAAACACTTGGGTAATTTACCTTCTCTACTAGACATTCAGCCAAACAGTAGGATAATCGAGGCTGCCACTTTGTTATGGGACAGTGAAAGGGCCGTGTTCCGTTTCGACGATATGGAAATGACACCACTCCTAGAAGAAATTGGGGGACTTGCCGGACTGGCTTGGGACAGCCCTGGGTTGTTGGTGGCGGAGAACCATACTGGTAAAGGGTTCCTAAAGATGATGGGGCTAAAGAAAAATGCTGACTTGGAATGCCTAAAGAAATCCTACATACCCTTCGAATACCTGTATGAGAGATATGGCCATAGCAAGTCCTACCGTACCTTCCATGGCGAGCTTTCTATCACTTCTCTGGGACACATCCACCGCAGAGTGTTCACATTCATTGTGTGCTTCTTGGGCATGATAGTATTCCCAATGAAAAGGGAAAGGATCCATACTAGATTGGCCATGGTCACCAAGACTTTGATGGTAGGGATCAGCGGACAGACATACACTATAGTCCCTATGATCATAGCCGACATCTACAGGGCTCTGGAGCGCTGTCAAAGAGGGATCAAGCATTTCGAGGGTTGTAACCTGTTGCGGCAGTTGTGATTATTAGAACATCTTCAAAGGGGTCAGTATCGCCAAGAATTTTCGCGAAGGGCTTGGAACGACCATATTGCCTTCCATCACCCCAAGAGGATGACTTACATTCCGGACAGGTTTGCTCAGTCGGAAAGCACCAAAGAGTGGGTACAGTTCTTCGACAATCTGACCGAAGAAAAAGTGCAATGGATGTTTGAATGGATCCCAACAGACGAATTCATCATCAGGTCAAGGGACCCTCCACACTTGGTGTTGATTGGGTTGCGAGGAATATACCCTTATGTCCCTATCCGAGTTATGAGGCAAGCAGGCAGGAAGCAGATTGTACCAAGGGTTGGCAAGATGAGTCATTTCAGAGCAGAATTTCAGGACGACGACGTCCCTTACAAGTGCCAAGCTCAACACATATGGCACTGCAAGATCATTGTGGAAAAGAAGACACTGAGCCAGAAAGATATCATGCGGGGTGTGAACCTCTCTACCCAGCATGGTTAGAAGACAATCTAAAGGGAATGGTGAGGCCAGGAGCCGGTCGAGGGAATAGGATCATAGACGAAGAAGCTGAGGCCCGGGTCAAATACAACAGACTACGCAAGAGGGTCCACGACTCCGAGAATGAGCACCGGGAAATACACGAGGCAAATATGAGGTTGATCGAAGAATGGAAAGAAATGGCCGTCAATTCCAACAGAAAGTTGGAATATCTGGAGCGAGGATTAGTGAAGCTGGAGGGTAAAGTCATAAAGAGGATTGAGGATTGCCAGAATGCTGAAGGAAGCAAAGGAGGACATTTGGCTAGAGCCTACCTGCTGCTGGGTCTGCGCGAGCTGGGGAACCTGTGTGATGGAATCAGGAAGATCGAATCTGGGGAAGGTCCTTCTGGGACCAAATAGACTAGATTATTTGCTTTCCTAAAATCTAATAAGGCCAAGTGCCAATAGTGACTTACTTTTCTATTATCTTAGTGTCGTTTTGGGATTCGTCTATTTTTCATATTATAAATGAAGCATTTGCTGGCATCTAAAGTTCTCCAAATTTATTTGTCGCTAGGCCTACCTCGGGCACAACGAGGATCCCAAATTAGGACGCGAATTTACATTCTCGCCATATGTGTTTAAATACTGCAAACATTTCAGCACCCTTACTGACTTGTTTACCTTTTATTTTTTTCCTTTATTTTGATTATTCCCATCCCCTAAGGTTGGTTCGCTCATACTGGCATCATCAGCGTATCATACCAGATCTAGAGGCCCTCCACCTCCTCCTCCTCCAAGAGATACAAAGAGCAAATGGAAGGCTAAAATGGACGACTTAAGTGGTATTCGAAAGGAAAATGCGGAAAATGCAGAAACTTCAGATGGTCGGAGCACTCCGGCACAAAATGATTTGGTTCTAAGATCAGAACAAAAGATACTGGAGCTACAGGGAGAACTTGAGCAGGTCCGCAATTTGGCGAACTTATCCCTCAGTTTGAATGTTCCCGACATTAATCAACAAAACCCAAAGAACCCAGCACCTCCTTAGAACACACCAAACCAACATCCACAAAACCCTCCTGCACCGCATCAATATGCAACCCCACCTCAGAACCTCAATCCCTTACCGGTACCAACTCCGCCACAACACCACGATCAATAAATCCAATACCCAACAACTGCCACTTACCATACTCCCCAAAACACACCACAACTCATTCCCGATCCTCAAAACTCAACCAATGACCATCACTACACCCAAGTCCCCGGCACTCATCAAAACAACCCCATATATGAGGAGACCATACCTCACTCTACTCTACCAACTTCCTATACACCAGAATCAGCTGAGAAGGACCTGCTTATCAAGAACATGGCCGAAGAACTCAAGAAATTGACAAGTCGGGTTCAGGGTGTCGAAGGCGGCAAAGGGATAGAGGGTTTGAATTTTGAAGACCTATGCATACAGCTAGATGTAGAACTACCAGAGGGGTACAAACCTCCTAAGTTCGAGATGTTTGACGGTACAGGTGAAATCAGGGTTCATCTGAGGACCTATTGTGACAAGCTTGTTGGAGTCGGAAAAGATGAAAAGATCCAGATGAAACTCTTCATGAGGAGTCTTACTGGAGATGTTTTGTCCTGGTACATCAGCCAGGATCCCAAGAAATTATCCAATTGGGTAAGTATGGCATCAGATTTCATGGACCGATTCAGTTTCAACACACAAAACGTACCAGATGTTTTCTACATCCAGAATCTCAAGAAGAAACCCACCGAGACTTTCAGCGAGTATGCTACTTATTGGAGGTCGGAAGCGGCCAACGTCAGACCATCTCTGGATGAGGAATAGATGAACAAGTTCTTCGTCAAAGTATAAGATCCGCAGTATTATGAAAGGTTGATGGTTGTTGAAAATCATAAATTCTCTGATATCACCAAACTTTGGGACAGAATCGAGGAAGGCATCAAAAGTGGGATGGCAACGAATTTTGAGGCATTACAGGCCACAAATACGGCGTTGCAATCAGGCGGCATATAAAAAAGAAAGACGTTGGGGGTAGTAATGGTGGCTCAAGGCCAAAAATCTCCACTTACCTGTCGAACACCTCCATCCACATAACAAGCACCACCACCTACATATCAACCATCATCTCCCATATATTCCCAACCAGCCACTGTCTATCATACCTATAACTCCCAACCATCTCATTTCCAGTCACCTCCGACTCTCCAAAATTATCCAAGACCAAGACCCAATTTTGACCGCAAGCCACCCAGACAATACACCGCTATTGCTGAACCCATCGACCAGTTGTATGAAAGGTTGAAAGCCGTAGGTTACGTCAATCCTGTTCCCGTTGTGGCATTAGAGAATCCATCCCAATGGGTCAATCCTAACAAAACTTGTGCATACCATTCCGGTATGAAGGGGAACACCACTGAAGAGTATCGAGCATTGAAAGATAAGATCCAGACGCTGATTGACAACAAGGTCATACAAGCAAAGGAAGCCAAAACCAATGTTCGCAACAACCCTCTCCCTAATCATAGAGGTGGTGGGATACATGTGATCGAGACGAACGAAGAGTGGGATCCTGAGGGGTCGATTGGGCTTATTCGGGAAGGTGATGACTTTAAACCCTCAGTCACACGTACTCCTATTGTCGATTGGGCTTATTCGGGAAGGTGATGACTTTAAACTTTGGGACAGAATCGAGGTAGCCACATCAGTTCCATTTGAGGTAGAGGTGGCTCCACTAGCGGCCACCCCTGTTCCGTCTGAAGTAGAAGTGGTCGAACCTTTTATGGTGACAGTATCAACCACACCTCCTTTAAATTCAAAAGCAATACCTTGGGATTATGTTGCCGAAGCTCGATGAAAAGGAAATGCAAAGATAAAGGAATCCGATGCCGCGCAAGGAATGACTAGGACCGGAAGAATCTATACACCTGAACACCTGGGAGGACCAAGTAAGGATGCCACTGCCAAGCAGGCTGTCATAGAAACAGGGCCGGATGTCCTTTGGAGGAAAGTACAAGCAAAGGAGTATTCCGTCATTGATCATTTGAACAAAACCACAGCTCAGATATCTATCCTGTCACTGTTGCAAAATTCAGAGGCGCACAAGAATGCTTTAATGAAAGTGTTGGAAAGTCACAAAATCACTTTCCACGAGGATGAGTTACCGCCTGAGGGTTTGAATCATAACAGCGCAGTGTACACCACAGTGCAATGCGAAGAGTACTTCATTACCAGGGTCCTGATTGATGGAGGATCCAGTGTCAATATTTGCCCATTGACAACACTGAAGAGGTTGGTCAAAGGCCTATATGAGATACAAGAAGGGACCATGAACGTGAAGGCTGTTGATGGGTCACAGAGAGCTACCATCGAAGAAATTAATCTCTGTCTGCAAATGGGGCCTACGTGGTTCGATGTCGAGTTTCAGGTGCTGGAAATATCTACATCCTACAATCTACTGTTAGGACGACCATGGATACATGCCGCTGGGGCTGTGGCATCAACCTTGCTTCAGGCAGTAAAGTTTGAATAAAACCATCATTCACGGGGACGGGAGTAACCCCATTTACACCAGCCAAACCATCCCGGTTATCGAAAATAGAAGAAGGCTAGGAGGAGAAACCTATCATCACATTGAACGTGTCAACGCCGTTGAGAAAGACAATTGGTGGAGTAGCAAAATAGAAAGCATACTGGCATGGTCTGGGTATGAACCCGGTAAAGGGCTTGGGAAGAATCTCCAGGGCATTACTAAACCGATACGGCTGAAGGGTCATGGTACTACCTTTAGGCTTGGATATCAGTATACATGGCAAGAGTATAATGATTGGTCGCCCCCATGGCACGGACCGTATTAACCTCTCGAGAAACCGGTGCCACATCTGGATCAAGCTTTTCACCAAGCCGACATAATATGGGGAACTGTAGAAGAACAGGCATTAGCTGGGCTGAAGAATCTGTTCTTTGAGGACGAAGACATGGACTGCAGTGCAATAATTGATGAGGAGGAGGAAGAAGGCCTCACTATTTAGATTGTGGAGAAGGGAGCTGTTCTTAGGAACTGGACCGCCACACCATCCCGGACCCGCCGAGTCCCTAGGCAGCTTGGCAGATTTTATTTCTATATCCATTCTAGTCATTTAAGATTTTTAGTAACTTTGTTTTAAAGACTTATTTGTTTCAAATAAATGCTCGATTCACTGAGCCGTACTTGTCTGAATGTTTTTCACTTTTAATCAAATGCATTGCTCTTTATTATTCATTATTATTTTCTACACTTTTTCTTTCTACAGCGTTATTAATACTTTTCCTGATGAACCGCTGACTGTGACATGTAATGAGGAAACGCAATATGAGGATAGTGATTCGAATGAAGAAGACGAGATACCCGAGGAAGTTGTCAGGGAGGTTGAATACTTTGAGAATAAGCCCAAGTCCAACCTGGACGAAATCGAAGAAGTAAACTTGGGGGGGGACGCCGAAACCGTCAAGAAGACTCGCATTAACATTCACTTATCACCGACAGAGAAAGAAGATTACATTCGTTTCTTGAAGGAGTATGAGGACATCTTTGCATGGTCATATGATGACATGACCGGTTTGAGCACGTCCATAGTGGCTCACAAGTTACCTACCGATCCAATGTGACCGCGAGTGAAGCAGAAACTCAGAAAATTCAAACCAGATATGAGCCTAAAAATCAAGGAGGAGGTTACTAAGCAAATCAAAGCCAAAGTCATCGGGGTGGTTGAGTACCCAACCTGGTTAGCCAACATTGTGCCAGTTCCGAAGAAAGATGGGAAAGTCAGAGTATGTGTTTACTATCGAGATTTAAACAGAGCAAGCCCCAAGGACGACTTCCCACTGCCGAATATACACATCCTGATCGACAATTGCGCCAAGCATGAACTCCAGTCCTTTATAGATTGCTTCGCGGGTTATCACCAGATCTGGATGGATGAAGAAGACGCAGAGAAAATAGCTTTTATCACACCATGGGGGTATACTGCTACAAGATGATGCCATTTGGTCTAAAGAATGTTGGGCTACCTACATGAGAGCCATGTCAACCATCTTCCATGATATGATACACAAAGAAATAGAGGTGTATGTGGACAAAGTCATTATCAAATCCAAGAGGGCCGCAGATCACATAGCAGACTTGAGAAAATTCTTTGACAGGTTAAGGAGGTACAACTTAAAGCTGAACCCCGCAAAGTGTGCATTCGGGGTTCCCGTAGGAAAGTTATTGGGATTCATTGTCAAGCGTCGAGGGACCGAGCTAGATCCGTCGAAAGTCAAGGCCAATCAAGAAATTACCGCCACCTTGGAGCAAAAAGGACGTGATGAGTTTCCTAGGACGTCTCAACTATATCAGTCGCTTCATAGCACAGTCCAGAGTCGTATGTGAACCCATCTTCAAGATGCTAAGGAAAGATGCCGAGACAAGCTGGACTGAGGACTGTCAGAAAGCTTTTGACAAAATCAAAGAATACCTGTCCATACCACCGGTCTTGGTCCTGCCAGAGCCGGGGCGACCTTTGCTACTCTATCTATCTGTATTGGATGGAGCCTTCGGATGTGTTCTGAGACAACATGACGAGACAGGGAGAAAGGAGCAAGACATATACTACTTGAGTAAGAAGTTCATGCCTTACGAAGCATGATACTCTCTGTTGGAACGCACTTGCTGTGCTTTGACCTGGACGGCCCAGAAGTTGAGGTATTACTTCTGTGCCTATACCATATGGAGCGAATGGAATTACCACCGGTCTTCGATGACTGGGCAGTGAAGGCCTTCACCCAAGGTCTGAACGAATAAAGCTCGGTAGCTTCAAAGCAACTAAAGCAGAACTTGGTAGAATATCCCGTCGTGACTTGGTCGGATGTCCACAACCGATATCGGTCGAACATTAGGGTCGAGGACAACCAACTAGAAGCCCCTTCGGGCTCAGTATATCCTAGCAGGCTCTTAGCAAAAGAACCAAGGCCAAACAAGGAAAGGTATCAACCGTACATTGATGATCGAAGAAACGCCCCAAGGTGTAACTTACCCCGAAATGACCGAAGGACAGATCGAGGTCAGAACCCTCGGGGACTCGTGAGTAGAGTCGGATTCGACAGACATACAGGACCGACGGAGGCACCCCAATTTTCCGAGAACAACTTTAGCGTTGATGTTTCAGACGCCAGGTGGCCAAGACCCGTACTATCAGATCCGTCACAAAGAAACCCTAACATGGTGTGCGAATTTTACGGCACACACGGTCATAGGACCAAAGATTGCAGACAACTTCGAGAAGAAGTAGCACGACTACTTAGCAAAGGGCACCGCCTAGAGTTCCTCAGCGACCGAGCCAAAAATCAATTTCAGGAGAGAGAGGCGAGCAGGAAAAATGAAATAGCAGAACCACAACATGCCGTCCACATGATTTTTGGGAGAGTCGACATCCCACAGGAACCCATTATCAAACGAACAAAAATATCCATCACCAGGGAAAAGCGAACTCGAGGCTACATAACCGAGGGCGCTCTCACATTCAGCGACGAGGACATCGAGACCTTGTCTCGGCCTCATAACGACGCACTGGTAATCTCTTTTCTTGTGAATACATTTCAAATTAAATGTGTACTTGTGGATCCAGGTAGCTCGGCCAACATTATCAGGTCGAGGGTGGTGGAGTGAATCGGACTGCTCGACCAAATCGTGCCCGCTTCTCGAGTCCTCAACGGGTTCAACTTGGCGAGCGAGACGACGAAAGGGGAAATTACCCTCCCGGTCAACGTGGCTGGCACAACCCAAAATGCCAAGTTTCAAGTCATCGAAGGAGACATGAGATACAATGCCTTACTCGGAAGGCCATGGATACACTGCATGAGAGCAGTACCGTCAACCCTTCATCAAATGATGAAGTTTCCAACGAAGGACAGAATAAAAACTGTATAGAGGGAGCAGCATGCAGCAAGAGAGATGTTCGCGGCGCACGACGTGGCACCGGCATCGACACCTTCAACATCGAAGGAGCCAAAGGATGAGCAAATAGCGAAGTAGCAATCATGAGTTGCATTCTCGATTGTACCTGAGTCAATTAGCAAAGGACCGTACCGCGTCCCCAGTGCAAACATTTGAAGAATATCGAGGCTCGAAGCGCCATCACCACTAAGGTATAAGCGTCCCCCTTTTTTATTTACGTTTTATGCTAACCTATGTGCAGGAGTCCAGTTGAACAATCGGAGCACTCCCCAGCATAAAGACCTTAGGTTTCAAAGCATGCATTGCACTCTTTTCCTTCGACCGGATTTTATCCCAAGAAGGGTTTTATCGGGAAGGTTTTTAACGAGGCAACATCTATATGCTACCTAAGGAGAACTTAACAAGTATTCAAGGCTTCTCCACAATCGACCTCGAATACTGGGGGGCATTCCCCCGGGAGACCACCCCCTCGAAGAAGTGAAGATGAGCGAAAAAGGGTCTCAATAGGAAAATGATGTATCGGGCCAAACGGTCGGAATAACCGTGTCCGCAGAGAATAATTGAACCCTTGACGACGAAAACATGTATACTTATGCCATGTACTCAAGGAATATTTTTCCATCAAAACACTTTGCGCTCCAAAGAAATCCGCTATTTTTTCAAGAAACAGCTCCAGAGCCAGAAATTTCCCGAATACTTGGGGACTGACATCAAAAACTCGAAGTCGTAAGACCTCCGGGCCGGAAACTTCGAGCTCGTAAGCCCTCAATGAGGCAACATCAAAATATACAAAGAGCGGCTTCAGAGCCAAAAACTCACGACGGCTCGGGGACTAACGCTGACGGTCACCCCATCGAGATATCAAGAACCCGAGGCCATAAGACCCCATGCGGGCGACCTCGAGCTCGAAAGCCCTCCATGTGGAAATATTAGAAAATGTATGAGCTCCACGAGGCGTTATCAATAGTGTAAGCCCTCCATAAGGCAATACAAAATCTGTAAGACCTCAAGCCAGGCATGAATTATACTTGTACCAAGTAACCTATCTGTAAGACCTCCAGCCAGGCATGAATTATACTTGTGCCAAGTAACCTATCTATAAGACATCAAGTAAGGCATGTTCAAATTAATAAGTCCTTACAAAAGGCATAATCCCGATCTTAAAGTTAAGGCTATATATTCGAACTTGTAAGACCCCTAAAAAGGCATACCCTCGATGTAGACGCCGATGCTACTTCACTCGGGGACGAAAAGGCTACGACCAAATACAATGAATACAGTCACAAAGCTGTACCAGCCAATCAGACGCGACTCGGGGACGCCCGACCATCGCCATAAAATCACAGGCCTTCAAATTACTTTGAAAATACTTCGAAAAGAACCGGTTAACCAGGTTACCCTCGGCATAAACAAAAGGGCTTCGACCAGCTCCAAACAACAGGCTTCGAAACAATTCAGCCATCGAGCGAAACCTCCTGAGGTGCTCATTTATCGCTACATAACCGCTCACAATCGAGGCTCTTACCGAACCGTCGAAGAGTCAGGCGAACACAAAAACTTCAAAAGTCTTTAACGAGGGAAAAATAAAGCCAATATTAGAGGTCGTACAGACCCTACGCATAAGAGCCACTGTCGCCAGCTTAAATTAAAAGGTCGTTCCGACCCTACGCGTAAGAGCCACTGTCGCCAGCTTAAATCAAAAGGTCATACCGACCCAATGCGTAACAGCCACTGTCGCCAGCTTAAATTAAAAGGTCGTACCGACCCAATGCGTAAGATCTACTGTCGCCAGCTTAAACTAAAAGGTCGTACCGACCTAATACATAAGAGCCATTATCGCCAGCTTAGATCAGAGGTCATATCGACCAAATGCGCAAAAGCCCACAGGCCAGCATAACAAGCCTCAAGGCCTATTTCTAAACCTAAAGGGTTTACCTCGAAGTCCAATTCATCAGGATAATGAGTGACAAACGTCAAAACTCAAGACGAAGAAAGACATACTCAAGCTAAAAGAAAATCATGAAAGGAGAAAACCAAAAGGCTTCTCTTTATATGTACATATGAAAAAATACAAAGCTCCGTTCACAAAGTTCTCTAAGAACATTGTACAAAGAATCAAAAAGAAAAATCTAGTCTAGGTTCCCCTCGGGGACTGCGGCTCCATCGGCCTCTTCCTCATTATCTTCGGCATTGGACAAGAGAAACTTGGCGTCGTATTCATCTGCATTGGCCTGCTCTATCTCTTCCGAGAGAGCGAAGCCCCTAGGATACATCTCCTCGAGGGTTTCCCATCAAGATTTGCACCAGGCATATTCATTGCTTCTGCTCTCTCGGTCGGAAGCCCCTCTTAGCTCAGCTCGAGCATCAGCAGCGTCTTTTAAATAGACGGCCACTTTCTTATAAGCCTTAGCCCGAATCTCTTCAGCTTCAGCCCGGGCGTCCACGACCTCGGCCTTCATCTTGAAAAGGTCAGACTCGAGCTTTACAATCCTGCTCTTCTAGACCGAGCTATTTTCACGAGCATTCAAGAGCTGCACCTCGAGGGCAGAAGCCTTGGCCAAAGAATTCTTCTTGGGCGCAACCCGGGCATCTATCTGAGCCCTTAGCTCATTACACTCGTACTTGGCCTGAACAACTTCACCCCAAAGACGTTCCAGGTCCTCCGCCTTTCTCTGCAACTAAAGTATCAAGATATTAATCTCCGAGGGTGGAAGAAGAAACATGCATCCCCTCGAAACAAAGGTTACCTGTCTCTCGAGGTAGCCTTCGTAGTTTCGACTTTGACTCGCCTTGTACCTAAGGTATACCAACTCTTTTGCCCTTTTTTCACAAAGAAGCTTGAGGGATTTCTCCCCGTCCAAGGCTTTTATCAACTTGGCTTCATGGCGGAGCAGCTCAGTCTTGAGCTTGTCAAAGGCCTGTGTAAGAGAAGCTCAATAAGAAAATAAAAGTGCAAAACTGAAAAGTCAATACAGTCGGACAAAACTCACCACAGAACAGAGCCGTTGAGCCTCCTCAAAAGTTGAGCGCACGTCTGCTGGCTTGGCCTCGTCGGCCCCGGTAGAACCGCTCCCAATGGGAATATGTTCGCTCGACACCCCGTTTGATTTAGGCGGCCCCTGGGCTCAAATTTCCCTCGAAGTACCTTCAGCGGAAAGCGGCAAAAAGTCTTTATCCCTCGAAGTACCTTCGACGGGAAAAGAAGACAGCGGCAAAGGAGGAACCATTTTCCCGAGGCTAGAATCCTCATATGCTGCAGGCTCAGCTGATGCATCCTCTTTGAGCCTCCGAGCATGGCTTGCCTCACTATGATCACCCTCGTCCCTCGAGGATTCCTTCCCTTTGTTATCATTCCTCGGTCCCGAAGCTGACGATCCTTCCTCCTCCCCGAGGGGGCACGGTCTCATCTCAGAAAATTCTCCAATGACTGTGGTGACGGAGTTAATACACATAAAAGAAAGTACCTTTCAAAGAAAACAAACCACTCAGCACGTACCATGGTGTTTTGTCTCCCATCTACCCTTGGACAGATCTCGCCACTTACGCTCATCATAAGTCGAACAAGCTGCCAGTTTTCGAGACCAATCTGCCAGGCCGAGAACCTCGTGTGGCAGCCACAGATAGCTGAGGAAAAAGATAAGGAAAACGTCCTACGGAGCGCGTCTCCACCATGGAAAAAAATAATAAGAACACAAGTGTACCACTTACGTGTGAAATTCCTTTTCTCGGGAAATGGCAAGAACTCTACAGGGATAATATCGACAGTCTGCACTCGGACGAATCGACTCATCTACCCTCTGTCCCCGTCTTCTTCATTACCGGTAACAAAGGGCCAAGTGGATCGACGTCGCAGATTAATCAGGCCTCGATAATGCAAGGACCGGTAAAATCTAATAAGATGGCTGAGGATGACTCGAGCCCGGCTTTATCTGCAAAGTACTTTATCATCAACACTATCCTTCAAAACGACGGGTGAACCTGTGCTAGGGTAACCTTATGTCTTCTACAAAACTCGAGCACGACCCTATCGAGAGGGCCCAATGTAAAGGGGTACGTGTATACGTTCAAAAACCCCTCGACATGGGCCATAATGCTCTCATCCGGGGAAAGTACCTTCAGTATCACCTTTTCTCCCCATCCGCAGTCTCTCCTAACCGCCTCGAGGTGTTCCTCTCCTATTGATGAAATGAACCTCGATGCATGCTCCCTATTGCCCTGAACATTGGGAGGCCTCTCTAACATAAAATCGCTCCTCGAGACAAAGTATCTCGAGGTTAGCTCACCAGACGCCGGCGGTGTACCACCAACCAAGCGGGAAGCAGAGGTGGAACCCTCTCTTCTCGATGAACGAATTTAGGCGTAGTAGCTGTAACTATGGTAAAATGGGAGAAGGGAAGTAAAAACTTAGGCAAAGTCCTTGAATTAAAATGGTGAAAGAACGGGCGTAGGGAAGGAGAGCTCTATAAGAAGGATAGCTGCTCAAAGTGGTGGAATCTTCAAATAAGAAGAAAGCAAATACATATATAGAGAAAGCGGCGACTGTTCGCCTATTCTGAAGGCCAATTAATTCTTACCATGCCATTACAACTTTTTGAGAAGCGAACCGGTGGGACCACCCCGGTCGCTACACGATCATGTCGTATGAATGGCACTATCGTACAACGACTGATGGCTATCGAGATCCCCACATCGTTCTGGCCTCGAGAAGGTGCCCGATCTCGAGGATCTCTGTTACCACAAGTATGGGTTCTAAAAAGCCATCATTCTAGCCTCGAGATGGTGCCCGATCTCGAGGATATTTGTTAACACAAGCATCGGCTCAAAAAGGCTATCGACCTTATCTCGAGATGGTGCTTGATTACTCCAAGTATGGGCTTCGAAAAACCATCATGAAAAGTCAAAGGCTAACTTCACGCAAACGCTGAAATATAAAATTCAAAGACTTGAAGTAGAAGAATCTTTTTACATTCCCAAAAATATATTTACAAGGGGTGTCTTTACAAAGCGCATCCCCCCCCCCCCTCCCGAGAAATCCATATACAAAAAAAGAAAAGGGGAAGACAACGTGAGTCCATTCCTCACCTTCGCTACCATTCGAATCACTTCTAGAGTCCTCATCTGAAGTAGTTGAAGGCGCTGATCTTTCCTCCAAGGTTCTAGCTTTCTCGATCTCAACAGAGAGATCGACACCTTCGGTGCTTGCTTCCTCGAAGGCCTGCCTTCGAGCTTGCAGACGAGCATAAGCAACAACCAGAGTCAAATTCTGCTCGGCCTTCTCGGATATCTCCCTAGCTCGAGTGTTTGCAGTGGTAGCATCTCTCTTATATGAGGACGCATCTTCTTCGACCCTTGCCTTAGCTGTAGATAATGCAGTAATCTCCTTCTGAGCACTTAGAAGAAGATCCTGGGTCGAGACCAACTCCCCCCGAAAAAGGTATCTCTCTGAGGTAACGGCCTCATTCTGCCTCCTCAGCTCGAGGATCTCCGCATCCTTGGCTGCAACCTCTTCCTGGAGTTGCCCCACCAGGGCATCCTTTTGTCCAATCTGAAAAGGCGAAACAAGATGGTGAGTATCGAGTAATAAGAATAAAAAAGATAAGTTCATGGATGCCGTGTTACCTGCTCAGCAAGGCCAGCCCGTTCCTAGTGCACCCCCTTCATGCTTGCCCGAAGCTCCCTCAACTCCTCTTCCTTTCAGGTAGAGGAAGCTTTTTACTTATTTAACTCCGAGGTGAGCTTCTCAAGTTCCTTCTCACAGCATGAGAGCTCATCTTGGAGCTTAGAAAAGGCATGGTCATACAATTTCTTGACCTACAACAAAAGCAGAAGAGTTAGAAAGATAAGGGAAAAACATGAAGCGCAAATGGTATGTCGAGAATATTACCTGCTGTTGAAGCTTCTCGGCCTCCTCAAGAGCGACAGGGGCATCGAGGTCTATTTCTACGTCGATGCCGACGAAGTATTCCTTAAGCATATCTTCCTCTCCATGAGATGCCCCCACACCGGCGGTACCCAGGTCCTGGGCATCCCTAATTTCCCCCGGTGAAAATGAAAGGCCCAATTTAAAGCCACCCAGCCGAGGTTTGATCGCTGTGGACTGTGCCATGTCTGACTTGAAGCTCGGGGACTGCGCCCGAACCCTCTTCGAGAGTCATCTCAGCATGGGTTAGGTCCACATCGGCCATCCCCGACTCGGCGACCTTGCGCCCAATGGCTTGTGGAGTATCAGCACTCCGTCTCGCCCTTTGTACCAAAGGACGGTCGCCGTCATCTTCATCCTCACAAAGACTTGCCACAGCGGTCGAAGTCAAAACTGTGGCATCGGTTCTAGGCTTGTGGATCTTACATTTCATTGATTCAGGAGATTCAGTCGACGCCTCTTTCTTCCTCTTCTTACCCTTGTTGGGTTTCGAGGCTTCTTCTTCACTGTGAGGAGTAGGTCTCATCGACACGCCCTCCCCGAGGCCTGCACACACATGATGTGTTAAACTCACCATCACAAGAAATACTCATAAGGAGCTCTGTAATGACAACAATGAAAAGCATACCGTAGTTCTTGGCCTGCCACCGCGTTTTGGCCAAATCACACCAAGCACGCTTGCCATAAGGAAAAGTAGAGTCCAGTTGTCTGATCCATCCCGGAAAGTCCTGAACCGCGTTGGGGTACCAAATAGTGGCTACACAATCAAAAGAAGATCATTTCAAAAGGAGAAGAAGGGGTAACAGGATGTACTCGAGGTAGAGGCACTTACGCTCATGTTCCATTCCTCCGGGATGATGTCCGAGGTCCTTACTCGGACAAACCAGCTCATCCACCCCCGATCCTTGTCCTCATTGATGCTCGAAAAGAACGTCTTCGCGGATCGAGGATGAAGCTTGATAAAACCTCGGAAGAAACGAGCGTTGTACAGTCTGACCAGGTGATTGAGGGTGAAGGTCATTCCCTTGACCTGGTTGGAGAAATATCGGAGCATGTAGACAATCCTCCAAAAATGAGGATAGATTTGACCAAGTGCCACTCGGTACTCACGACAAAAATCAAGAATCACCGAATCTATCTCTGGGGAAGAAGGATCTACGGGGCCTAGAGTTAATTGGTATGAATATACGCTGAGGAAGCCTGCTTTGTGGTCTACTACGCTTTCCTCATGATTGGGATCTCTACTTGAACTGCCTCCCCCCATCTGCATTCTTTCTTTACCCTCTTCGTGTCGGTCACCATGCTGATGTACCGAGACACGGGCTAGCATCGGCCAGGTGTAGAAGGGGGATTTTTGATAGAAAATCGAAGAGTGTATCAAATTTGCCAGGGGTACATTGTTCGATAGTTGGAGGTACTTTTGGTTTGCCCTTGGACGGGCGCGACGAAGAAGCGGTGCCTTCTTTCTGAGGTACCGTTCCAGAAGTTCTAGCCATAACTATGAAAAAGGTTTCAAATAAGGGAGGTGAAGAAACGAGCACAGAAAGAAGATAGATGCAGAAAGTTCTGAACTTAGCTCTAAAAACTTGGAGATATTGTAAAAGGTGTGAATTGCAAACGAATTGAAGTATTTATAGAAGTTTTTCAGGTAATGCTTGAGGAGCGGAAAGGTAGAACCAATAGCGGTTCGTGGGCCTTTCGATAATCGTGCTGACAGTGACCTCAGCGCAGCCTTTGATTCTGGCATTTAATGCTCTGATGGGCTAACGTCATTAAGGGAGTATTATAGAAGCAAGAGTTCAAGGCTGTTTCTTATCATTTCACTCTAAGATACGCGGGGACTATCCGTATACGGCTAACATCGGAGAGACCGATTTGATGATCGTTATGGCATTTCATAGCCCGTTTTCGAAAGCCTTGATGCATAGCTCGAAGTTTGACCCCGAGGCTCAGGGAAATGCAAATAGGCGGTTATCTTAGACAAGCAAGAAATTCCCAATAGGCACGTGATTAAAGCATACCAGGTCTACAAGAATAGTACAAGTCCGTACCGTGGTATTAAATGGATGTACCAATCGTTGATCTTTGTAATAAATGGTTGTACCAGCCGCATATCCTTGTAATAAATGCACTTGTACTGTGTTGGGATTCCCCCTCCTATATAAAGGGGGTCCTTGTCATTTTTTGCACATACAAGATTTAATACAAGAACAAGAACATTCTCTACTCTCTAACTTAAACATATTCTCCCTTGATTTTATTGCTTACATTTAGTACATTGCATACATTTATTGTGTTTCATTAAATCGTTCTTCATTTATTACTCATCATTGATCATAAAGAGCCATCATCAAAGCTCTTAGAATTGTTAGTCCTTCACCGGCCGTTCACAGCCTAACACTTAGCTCGGCCTCGAGGCCCCGTATAAGCGAACTCAAGGCTCCGATTCTCGGCCACTCGATTTGCTTGTCACACTGCCTTCAAGCTCTTATTTTATTTTGAGTCTCACACTTAGCATCTACTGCTTAACAACTATCATAAAAATAAATCACGTATTTTTAGAACCACGAAATCAAATCTAATTGTAATTACCATTTTCAAGATAAATAGGGTGAAAGGCCAACCAAGATCAAATATAACTGGTTTTTCAAGAAATCTATTTCAGTAGAGCGTATGATGTCGATAGCCCGAGGTAGAGCACTCAATGGCTAAGATGGCGTCATTCACCTGCCAACCGCAAGGAAATTCTTAATACAGTCCTCGATCATTTGTATAGACAGACCTTTTGGGTGCTAAGATCCAAAGTCAAGAGGAGAACATCCCAGATCGTATGCTAAGGTCCCTAAGCAATCACTTAGTGGAAAAGGAAGTGATCGAGAGATGACAACCAGGAGGTGGGCTTGGAAGTAGCCATCCTTTGAAGAAAGCATAATAGCTCACTAGTCTAGCTCCATAGCACTTAAAATGTCTTGGGGCTTAAGTGATTCACCAAAGCGACGAGACCTTGAAAGCTTCTTTTTCAAGTGTCAGTAGTAAGAAGGTTCTGTCAATCGGGAAGGATTTTGGTGACAAGAACTTGAGACAACACAAGTGGGATTGCTGACATGAGTAATAAAAAATTCTGTGAAAAACATGATCGCCAGCAAATGGAAAGTTTTCTACGTTCAATCAATCTACACATTGTGAGTCGATCCCTAAGGGACCCCCGAAAATACTGTTGTCCGATGGGGACACGAAAGATATGAACTTGCATAGAATACAGAACCATGCCTGTTTGTTGGAGAAAATTGGATGATCGGGCCGAGGGATGCCCCATCTTCCTATCATTCATCTTTCCCTAATATGAACCTTGAGTCATCAAAGCCTTTCTAACTCAGCCTGGCCCGGTCGCCCTATGCGACTGGTACTTAAAATGGGAAACTCTCGGTCAAAATTTGGTGACCTATATTCAATAGGGGCCTTTAGTCTTTTGATTAGAGTAGCGGTTGTTAGAGGGACTATCATACAGCTCCGCCATAGTCACGAGTTTGTTTATAGTCGTGACTATTGGCATAGTCAACAATGTTGAAACTTTTAGGAAAAAACATCAAACTGGGAGGGCGATGATCCCCGTAAATTGACAGTACCCCAAACCGACACAGGTGAACAAGTAGAGTATACTAGAGAGCTTGAGAGAACCATGTTGAAGGAACTCATCAATATGGCCCCGTAACTTCGGGAGAAGTGGTGCTCTCCTATTTTTTGAGTAGAAAATCCTCACATACCGGGGGTACCAATTGTGTATTAAAAACACAGGACTCTGCTAAGTGGTAACACAAAGTATAGAGTCTGACACCTACTCGGTGCTGGAAGGTCGGAAGGAGAAGTGTTATATGCTTTGTAGGGTGACTAACGATGCGGTGATATTTGCAATACTTGGGATCTCCACCTCTTTTATATCTTTCACCGCCTCATTGAGATTCAATGATTCCATCATAGGCCCTTTTGTCTACAGCCTAGAGATCTTATAAGTGGCTCTATAGAGATGGGTGCGGATTCAGTGAAATAGGAGGCTCAAGTGGTTCATGCGCTTATTCAAGAGATGTTCTAAGAGGAAAGTATGATATTCGTCGGTGTGGGATCTACGGTAGCTCGTCTATCTCTTAGCATCAATGGCGGGCCTACTTTTATAGCTTGAGACTTCCTTTGCCTTTAAAAGGTTGGAATCTAGGAATCATAGACTAGAGCCCTTATTCTAAGTCGATGTTCCACCAATACATTCTACCTCTGAAATATAGCTTTACATGGGCCGCTTCTCGACCGAGTTCCCTTCAATGGATGTCACCGTGATTTTCTCTTCTCAACTATATTTGGCTTCTAATTAAGACTTTTTGAATATAGAATCTAACTACTAGTATCGGTCCCGGCAATGATCCCTCTTTCGTTCAAGTAAAGGGCGCCTAACCTGTAAGAGGAAATAAGGGTTTTACTCGATGCAAAAGAGCTAGATCAGTAGTATAATTAGGACGAATTCGTACTTACTTTTCTTAGTTATGGTAAGGAAGGTATGCCAAGGGAATCTCAGGCCAACCTATGTCCCAGTAGCTGCCCGAGAAAGGACAACTCAATCAGACATGTTCTCGCAACTGCCATTCACATAAGACCTTGAGAGGCAAGCTATGGAAGTACTACTAGGTATGGAGAGAGCTCCTACTCACTAGATTTCTGATGAAATCGGGGGCTTCCAACTGAGATTCCTAAAAGGAAGAGAGGACCCGACGTCACAACCTATGTTGAGCCTATTAAAGAGTATACCCAAGTGGAACTGAGAAGATCAAATGACCCGAAAGAGCAGGAAGTGATCACGTTCAGTTGACTACAAAACCTTCCCTTTATTGTCGTTGCTAAAGCAAACAACCAAAGCTTACCTCTTGATTTCACAAGTAACTAATTTTTCATGTTTTAGTCTCATCATCTCACCTAGTGAGACCGCCCCACAACAGAGATCTAGGCCTAGGTGCAAGTCAACATATTAGAATATCATACTATTGTGGATTCCTGCTTTGAAAAGGGTTGGTAGACTTCAAGCTGAGTCAGCTAGGCCTAATTAAGAAGGCATCGAAGGAGGATTTTAGTAAGGAGTTTTATGATTTGACTACTTTGTAGNAAAAAACCCCACAACCCCTTGGGGTTATCCTGCACTTGGAAGAAGAAGTAGAAAAAGGAATAAATATAGTGATAGTTTGATTCTTCGTCGCCGTAGTAAATAGGAGAGAAAATCGAATCAAATTCTTCGTTTTTACAAAAACTTTACAAAAAAAAAAAAAACTAAGGAGTAAGCTTGTGACGGGTTCATGCGCTTATTCAAGAGATGTTCTAAGAGGAAAGTATGATATTCGTCGGTGTGGGATCTACGGTAGCTCGTCTATCTCTTAGCATCAATGGCGGGCCTACTTTTATAGCTTGAGACTTCCTTTGCCTTTAAAAGGTTGGAATCTAGGAATCATAGACTAGAGCCCTTATTCTAAGTCGATGTTCCACCAATACATTCTACCTCTGAAATATAGCTTTACATGGGCCGCTTCTCGACCGAGTTCCCTTCAATGGATGTCACCGTGATTTTCTCTTCTCAACTATATTTGGCTTCTAATTAAGACTTTTTGAATATAGAATCTAACTACTAGTATCGGTCCCGGCAATGATCCCTCTTTCGTTCAAGTAAAGGGCGCCTAACCTGTAAGAGGAAATAAGGGTTTTACTCGATGCAAAAGAGCTAGATCAGTAGTATAATTAGGACGAATTCGTACTTACTTTTCTAGTTATGGTAAGGAAGGTATGCCAAGGGAATCTCAGGCCAACCTATGTCCCAGTAGCTGCCCGAGAAANAGTTCTTCAACCTTGGGACGTTTAAGGCCACCTCCAAATTATGCAATCTTTCAGCAAAGCCAGCCTCGCGATCGGATGCAGCAAGGACATCGTTATGAACTTCAACCCATTTTGGTCTTAGTTTCTTCATATCGTGACCTTAATGGAATAACCTCTTGGCTAAGAGTCATTGTTTTCTGTTCGCTTTGCTGCAACTGAGCCTCCAATTCAACAACCACAGCAGCTCGAGTTTCCAATTCTGAGAGGCGAGCAACAATTTGGCCCCTCTCAGCCGAAAGTTGATCCCGCTCGGAGGTAAGTACCCTGTGGATTCCTGCTTTGAAAAGGGTTGGTAGACTTCAAGCTGAGTCAGCTAGGCCTAATTAAGAAGGCATCGAAGGAGGATTTTAGTAAGGAGTTTTATGATTTGACTACTTTGTAGTTGAATAACCTAGTGAGCCAATTCCTACTCCTTTGGAGTCTTCTATGGATCTTTCTTCTCTTATGCAATTTCGAGTGGAAGAACTTCTAACTTCCCCCGAAGAGCTTAATAGCTCTTACTGAAGCTCCTGAGTTTCCATCAGGCCCTTTTCTAATTGAAGGAAGGAATCTATTGATCCAATTATTTAATAAATAAAATAAGTAAATAAAAAGAAAGGTGAATAAGAAAGGAATAAGCTCTCAAGCCTCGGAGGAGAGCAATCTCTTGTGGAAATAAGGATATTGCCTGGCAAGATCTGACTAAGCCAATCTTGATTCTCTTTAAATGCTTCAAAAAAGAAAAGTCATCCGGGAATCCAATTTCTGCGCTTGTCTTTCTTGCTAGATGTGGAACTGTAATTCATCCTCAACTGGATAGAAGAACTTCATCTTTCTTCTTCTTCCTGAAATGAAATTAAAAGAAAGAAGGTGCCCGGCCTAAAAGACTGGTGGAAAAAGTACTTTTTGTTTGTCAAGACCTTTTGTTGAACTGAGTATGTTTTCTAAAAAAACGTAGTTTTCCTCTCATGGATTTCTTCATGTTCAAGCTAGAAAAGCCTCGTAGCTATAGCTATCTAAGAATGAAAGTGAAATGCTTTCAAGTGGCCGCAAATGCCATCGAATGGGCTCTTTGGTACGGAATATGATATCTTAGAATCTCGCTCCTTGAAAGCCTCGATTATTCAATTTAGAATCTAATGTGAGGAAAAGAATCTTGGGTCAAAGAAATAGCACAGTACGTGATCAATACATTGTTCTTAATGTAGCATGTGAAATGACTTAGTCAAGAGATCTATCTTAGGATACCGGCAGAAGAAGAAGGTTGATACTACTTTGATTCTGGTTCCAGCAGAGGAAGATTGATTAGAAGGGTAGGCATTCATGTCCTCCCTTACACAGGGCCTCCCCAAGAAAAAAATATGGTACCGACTGTTATTATACGTTGGAAACAAATCTGTCATTCTTATACTTCAGCTTAAACGCTTAAATAGGACAAAGGTAGCTATCTGACACACAAGGGAGTCCTCAAAGTATGAGTCTATACACGTTCTAGCTAAGACTGGATCGTTAAAGACCGGATTCCTTTTCTTAATACCTTCCTTATCTCTCCTAAGGAGACATAACCTATATACAAAGAGTTCCAACTATCGAATCAAATCAAAGAGGAACCTTCCCTAGTTTATGTGAGAAAGAAAGCAAATGAGCCCATTGATTCACCTATCAGAAGCAGAAGGAATGAAAGCATTAGGGAGCATTAGAGTCTTGATCCCCTAATTAACCTAAAACAAAACCTCTCAAGCCAGGAAAAGATTGACCATCAGGTTCATTTCTGAGTTGGGACAGAAAGAGGCCAAGAGGGACTACTCAATAGAAAAGGGGCTGCCCCTACGAATAAGGGAAGTGACTAGCGTTCTTTCTTAGACCAAGGAAGGAAAGAACAGTAGAACTAGCGTAGTAGGACATGATAGCAGTTAGGGAGAAGGAAATGCTATCAGACATCAATGCAACGAACAAATAAAAGTGGCATTGACGAAGGGTCAGCAAGAGAGAACAACTATACTTTCTGAATTAGAACATTAGGAACCTTACACCGAAGAAAGAATCAAAAATAGTAGAGAAGATCAGAGATAGGTTTAGCAAGAAAATTAACTCACACCTTCTTTGATAAAAGAAGCCGCAAGTTTAGGTAGAAAGAACAAACAGTGTCAGAGAGATGACTTCTGTTGAACTCTTCCTATACATGAAGGGAATAAATGCCTTAATGGAATTGGAATGGAATCCGGGATCCAAGTAGATTGGGTTAAGGCAAGTATGAGTTCTACCATTTTCTCATTGGGCCATGATCGATTGCTGTTCAACCTGAGAAAAGTACGGTCAGATTTAGGATCCCCAATATCTTGGTGTTTAACTTCGCCTTGAGGGACAAGAACCGCATCTAGGTAAGAAAAATCTAATTGAATTAATTCAACAGATCTTCCATCTATGAAATGGAATATATGTTTGTTAAGGTCGGCTTCATGAAATCAAGAAAGGAAGCAAGTTTAGCAAGCATCGAGATGGAAAGAGATGGATTTTGCCCAATTGTTGTCAGATTAATTACCATTCATTCTTTAGAGGAATAGGGAACGGGCAGAGCTGCGGCTCTTATTTGCTGGATTTATATGGTCCAAATGTAATAGGTTTGGTGTCTTCTGGACTATGAACCAAACTTAGATCAATAAAATTTAACTCACAAAATTACTGGTGAAATATAATATTTCTATGAACCAATAATTCTTATTGTAAGTCAGAGATTTTATCAATCACATTTTGACCCCCGGTAATTTTGTTGTTCAACGCGGTTTTGCGCCCAATAGGCCATACGCGTGCCTGGTTATTCAAGAGAGCTCTAGAGACTAGGCCAAAATCTCATAGGAACGGCCCACTCCACTCTCATATAGGTGAATTCATCAAGTGTATACTGCTTTTAAATATACCATCCATAAGAACTATGAATTTCATTAAGAGTTATAACTTAGCCTCTCAATTAGTAGCAGTCAAGCACTCTCTTTTAGTGCATCAGTGCCAATATCGACTTGTTATTACCCATATGAACCTACTTCATGGGATCTCCAATCACATAGGTTGGGTTACCATCTCTATTGACAACATGTCGGCCTTAACCCCATCTCTTTTGAGGTTTGAAGAATTAATTTTCTTCCCACAGGTTTAGTCAGAGGATCGGCCAAATTTATATCTGACTTCACATAATCAATGGAAATTATTCCATCTCTCAACAGCTATTTTATGACATCATGTCTCAATTTCACGTGTCTACTTTTACAATTATAAGATTTATTCTTTGCTATAGCTATTGCCGCTTGGCAATCACAGTGTATAGACACAGGAGGCAATACGTCCTTTATTAAAGGGATATTAGCTAAGAAGTTTCTTAGCCACTCAGCCTCAGAACCAGCTAACTCTATAGCTACAAACTCTGATTCCATAGTCGATCTAGCAATGATCGTCTGTTTAGCTGATTTCCAAGATATTGCACCACCACCAAGGGTGAATACATATCCACTAGTGGATTTTGTCTCATCTGAATCAGAGATCCAGTTTGCATCACTGTACCCTTCTAAAGTAGAAGGAAATCCACTATATAGGATACCATAATTCATGGTTCCTCTCAAATATTTCATTAGTCTATCTAATCCAGACCAATGCTCTCTGTTGGGATTATGAGTATATCTACTCAGTCTACACACTGTATAGGCTATATCAGGCCTTGTAAAATTCATTAAATGCATCAGACTCCCAATAATCTGAGCATATTTAGACTGAGCAACTGGGTCACCATTATTCTTTTTCAACTTAGAGATAGCATCAAAAGGAGTGCTCACTGGTGTGACATTAAAATATTCAAACTTCTTAAGAAGTCTCAACATAATGTTCTTGAGACAACATTATTCCATCTTCACTCCTTATAACTTTAACTCCCAATATTGTATTTACTTCACCCAGATCTTTCATATCAAAATTAGCAGATAAAAATAATTTTGTACTTTGCACAATATTTAAATTTGTACCAAATATAAGCATGTCATCAACATATAGACATATTATCACATAATCATTGTCTACCACTTTAGTATAAACACATTTATCCAGTAAGACTTGTTCAAATTTCTCATACCACTGCTTAGGAGCTTGTTTAATGCCATAAAGAGATTTAATTAATTTACAAACTTTATTTTCTTGTCCAGGAATGACACAGCCTTCGGGTTGAACTATATAAATCTCTTCTTCTAAATCACCATTTAGAAAAGCAGTTTTCACATCCATTTGGTGGATAAAAAGCTTACGGATTGAAGCTAAGGCAATTAAAATTCGAATAGAAGAAATCCTAGCCACTGGTGCAAATGTATCAAAATAATCTATATTTTATTTTTGAGAGAAACCTTTTGCTACTAACCGAGCTTTATATTTATCTAAAGATCCATCTGGATTAAATTTCCTTTTGAAAATCCATTTACAACCAGTGGGCTTTGCACCAGGAGGTAAATCAGTTAAAATCCATGTATTATTTTTCTTAATAGAATCAATTTCAACTTTTATTGCCTCTTTCCAATATTTAGCATCTGAAGAAGATATAGCTTTAAAATAATTTGATGGTTCATTATAGACAAGAAAAGTTTGAAAATCATTTCCATAAGAAATATTCTTTCCTAGGCCTTTAGCTCCTTCTCGGTTCCTCATTAAAGGTAATTTCACTATTTGTTTCAACAGGTTTATGAGAAATTTTATCAGATAATGGATAAATATATTCAAAGAACTCAGCATTCTTTGTCTCAATTATAGTATTGCAATCAAGCACATCACTTTTTAAAACAAGAAATCTATAGGCAGCACTATGTTCTGCATATCCAATTAGCATGCAATCAGCAGTTTTAGAACCTATTTTTCTCTTTCTAGGTTCAGGCAAAAGAACTTTAGCAAGGCACCTGCACTCTTTTAAATATTTCAAGTTAGGTTTATAACCCTTCCACAATTCATACGGAGCTTTGCTAGTTCTTCTATGTGGTATTCTATTTTGTAAGTGACATGCAGATAAAATAGCATCACCCCACAAATTATCAGGAGCATTAGAACTAACTAACATAGAGTTCATCATCTCTTTCAATGTTCTATTTCTCCTTTCAGCTACTCCATCTGACTCAGGTGAATAAGGCGGAGTTACTTCATGAATTATTCCATTCTTTTCACAAAATTCATTCAAAGATAAATAGGCTCCGCCTCTATCAGATCTAATTCTCTTGATTTTTCTACTAAGTTGATTTTCAACCTCAGTTTTGTAAGAAATAAATGCATTAAAAGCATCATTTTTTTCTAAGTAAATACAACTTAGTATATCTTGAAAAATCATCAATAAAAGTCACATAATATCTTTTACCACCTCTAGTCATAGTCTGCTTCAAGTCGCCTAAATCAGTGTAAATTAAAGATAACAGTTCAGTTTCTCTATTTACGGAAAAACAAGTCTTTCTAGTACTTTTGGCTTCAGCACATATTTCACACTTGCTAATATTATTTGTGTCTAGATCAGATATTAATCCTAACGACTGCATTTTCTTTATATACGCGACATTAACATGTCCTAGTCTAGCATGCCACAAAGAAATTGACTCAACCATATAAGCAGAAGAAGATGCATTTCATTGCTAGTATCAGAAATATTAAGCACAAATAAACCACAGTTACAATATCCATTGCCCACAAAAATATCATTTTTGGTCAATACGACCTCATTATTTTCAAATGAAACCTTCACTCCAACTTTTCCTAATAACCCCACAGAAACCAGATTGGTTTGGATATTAGGAACATGCAATACATCACTCAATGCTAGAGTTTTACCAGATGTGAGTTTGAGAAGAATTTTTCCTTTTCTAAGAACGCGCGCTGTTCTTGAGTCACCAAGATAAATAAATTCTTCTCCTTCCTCAACTTGGGTGTAAGACAAAAATTCATTTTTGTTTGCACAAATGTGCCTAGTAGCACCAGAGTCTATCACCCAATCTCTCACACTGACCACATTATTTATTTGGGAAATGACCGCCACAATTCCTATTGCTAATGTACGAGTTACCCCTTTGACTTATTTGTCTGATAATTGATGTCCTCACAATAATTAACCACATCAGTATTGTTAGTAGTACCCTTCTGTGTCTCTTAGCATATAACCTCATGAAATGCTCTGCTCAGCACATTAATGAATTCCTGAATAACTCCAGCCTGATCTTGAACTCTAATCTTCCCCACTGTATTAGATCCATTGGGTATTGTAAGCTCAGACAGGTCAAAGATGAAGCTTCACAGTGTGATCACATATATATTGGATAGGCAATTTTATGGTCAGTTTATGATAGCACATCTTAGAGTAATTGTTGAAGGTCATCAAGGGTTTAGTGTGAGTGTTCGCCTAGAGATTTAGAGTTTGGAGGGTGAGCAGGCTATTCCCCATATTTCCACCTGAAGATGTTATGTGAGTTGATAATAAATGTAACATAAGTGTATTCCACATTAGGTTGCACTAGGAGTATGATATTCCCCGTAACTGTTCCTCACGTACTTTGTGTTTCCATATGTTTATGTCTAAGAAGGTAGTGATAAAAGAGGGGTGTGAATTGATTTGATTGAACTATATGATCATGGTAATATCCTATATGATGCACTACTGGCAAGAATCATCGTGGCTTGACTTCATATGTATTGTTGATTGAAATGAAATTATATTCTCGTTGATGAACACCTTTGTGATTACATTAATGACTGGTAAGGACTATTATGAACACATGATTGTTTGGTTACTATGAAATGAAATTCTTGATGGTATGATGCCATGTGATGGAATTGTGGGTTGTTGTTGTTACCATGAATTGCAATATCCGGCGGAATGTAAATTGTACCGTGGAAATTATTAAAGGTAAAGTCAATGGATAGTTAACTCATGCGAGATGTCTATCTGTCATCCTTGTTATGTATGTTTGGGAGTTGATATTATTTCCGAGAATGTGTCATGATAGAGCTTGTAAGTTGAGAAGGTCATCTGGAAGACTGAAAGTGTCGTGGAAGGAAAATATTTTTTTTGCTTGATTGAATATCAATTAGTTTTGACTTGAAAGGTACCATATAGGTGTTTTGATCTAAAACTGTGCAGTCCATGTTCTGGTATCCTTATGATAATGTAGTGCTTGTAATGCTGAGATTAGTATTGTCGATATATACATTGTGGTGCTCCGTCTAGTTGTGGATGTGTTGTTAAGGCAATTTTGGTGATTCTCTGGCAGGTGGATAGGCCTAGTTACAAAGAAGACTGCCGAAATTTCTGAAAAACTTAGGAGTTAGTCAAAATTTAGGGTCTTGAGGTAGGTAAGAAAGGAGATTTATTATATTAAGCGTTTAAGTCGGAATCTACTCCTCATTCGAGGACGAATGATCCTAGGGGGGGAGAATGTAAGGCCCCGGAAATTTTCGCTAAGTAATTTAGGATTTCGTGGTGTCACGTAGGCTTATTATAATATTTTTATGTGCTATTAACATGGTGTACATCCATTGGATTTGATAAATATGTGTATAAGTCTTATGGTAAGTAATTTGGGATCCAAGGAAAGGCCTAAGTCTAAGAAAAATTGGAAAAGTCCATAATAGGCTAAAATTCCCAACGATCTTGCACTAGTCCATACTTTGAACGAGCATATCTAAATATATATAAGGTTTTAGGAGATGGATCCTATCAAATTAAAGGTCTTCGAGTCTAGTTTCCAACGCTTCAAACCGTTCACCATTTGGACATTCCTACACAAAGTTATGATCAAATTACCAAAAGCTAGAAAAATGCGATTCTGCATGAAATCTGTGATCGCAGATTTAACACTGCGGACCGCATAACCATTCTGCGATCGCAGAATGGTCGCAGAATGAGATAGAACAGCCCAGTTCTGGGCAACGAGTTCTGCGATGAATCTGCGGCCCGCATACCCATTCTGCGGTGGATTCCGCGGTAGCATACTTGACATCGGAGGGTTAATTTTCTAATTTTTATAACCCGACCCCATTTTAATATATAGGCTTAGGGTTCATTTTGGGGTCATTTTCTACTGATTTTAGAGAGAGGTGAGAGCATTTTAGAGAGAGAAGGAGGAACCCAACATTTAAATCATCCAATCTTGCATCAATCTTCAAGAATCAAAGATCCCAATCACAAGTTCTTCATCTAAGAGGTAAAATTCTATACCCTAGGTTTTAATTTCGAGTTTGGAGTATAAGATGGGTTATTAAGGTATGATTCTTGGGTGTATTAATATTGTGTATACATGCATGTTCAACTTAGGTTTATGGGAAGATTGTTTAACATAAATAAGTAAAGATTTGGTTGGGGAATGAAGGAAAACCTTGAAAAAGAGACTTGAGATTAAGATGCTCAACTAGTATTTGATAAAATGCTCAAATAAGCTGAAACCATGAATACCTTTCTAATTTGTGTTCAATTTTGTTATGTCTCAAACTAGATTGGAATTGCTAGAATTTCCGGAACATTGTAGTAACTTAAGGAAAGCTTAAACTAGGTATGTATGGCTAACTTTAACTCTTGTAGAATCCCCCTTGTTGTGACGAGCATACGGTATGTGTACCTTGTATGAAAATATGTGAATTGATTGCCTTAGTTGATTTCCATACCACCAAGCTATATGTGATTGTGAGAAGTGATTTGATGTGCCTATCTTGTTATGTGCAAAGTTTGTAAAAGCTTGAGGATGTCGACATGGAAGTATGTGTTTACTTGTGAACTATTTTGTGAATTCTTGAGATTAA
>NW_017676996.1:0-5612 GCF_001879085.1 Nicotiana attenuata
GTTTTCTACCGGTATTCGGGTGTTGTGGGCAACTGCTGTGAATAGAAGTTATCGTTTCGAGTGTTTGGGTTATGTAGTATATCATATGATTGCACCTGAGGTTGCAGGTATGGGTTATTACAGCTGGTTCGGGCTTATTCTGAGTATAGATGTGAGGTTCTGATCTTGTGTATGATTTCGGAAAGTGCAATGTGGTTCTATGGTTTATGGAGTAGATGGATTGTGAAATTTCAGCTATGTTGTGTTATCGGACCTATGCGAGATAGGGTGACGTGGGATCACCCCCGGGTATATGCTTGGTAAGGTCATTCAACTATTGGTTGCCTTCTAGGACAACTCTAGGTACGCTCGAGGACAAGCGTTTGTTTAAGTTGGGGAGGATGTGATGACCCGACCCGTCGTCTCATGAGAACCGCTCCGTTTCCCCCATTTTCTGCTTCGTTATGCTTCATTATCAGTGTCTTGTGTGAACGAGTTGAATTGGGTTGATTTTTGGAAGGAAATGAGACACTTAGTCTCTTTAAGGAAGGCTTGTTTTGGAAAAGTCAACCGGATGTTGACCTATGAGTTAGAGGGATCGGATGTGGATTCCTATGATTCGGTTAGCTTCGGGGGATGATTTGTGACTTAGGAGTGTGATCGGAAGTGATTTTGGAGGTCTGGTGTAGAATTAGGCTTGAATTGGCGAAGTTAGTATTTTGGCGAATTCCGGTTGATAGGTGAGATTTTGATCCGAGGGTCGGAATGAAATTCCGAGAGTTGCTGTAGCTTCGTTAGGTGATTTGGGATGTGTGTGCAAAATTTCAGGTTATTCGGAGGTGATTTGGTTGGGTTTTTTATCAAATGCGTGTTTCGGAAGTTTTAGAAGAACTTAGGCTTGAATCCGATGTAAATTTGGTGTTTTGATGTTAGTTTTGGTGTTTTGAGAGTGCAACTAAGTTTGAATGATCATATGTGACGTGTTAGTATGTTCGTATGCGGTCCCGAGGAGCTCGGGTGAGTTTCGGATAGGTTTGGGCTGCGTTGTGCTCGTTTTTCTTATGCTTCGACATCGTTTCTTCAAGCATAAATGATATCATATTGAACAAATGAGCTCCGATTACTGTTTTGAATGAAGCATTAGATCCGTATCGTAATTACGGACCCGTAGCAAAAAGAATCGTCGAATTTGGACATCGTATGAGGATTTTATGGCCATTTTACCAAGGTTGCCCAGATTTTCAGGTTAATGACGAAATTGCCCCTGACGGCGTATTAAAAACCTGCACTATTTGCAAATCTTAAAACCTACATATCTCCTTCATTATAAGGTCAAATTGAGTGATTCAAAAGCCTAAATTCATTAGAATTTCACAAGGAATCCATTGGGCGCAGTAAAACGCGTGAACAGTATACCTATAATGAGCAGGTCGAGTTTTCTTTCAATTTTTGAACGGGAAGAAGCTTCTGAGGCGATTTTTAAGAGAGAAAATAAGTGGGTATCACAGAGGTAAGTGATTTGATTATTAAAACTCATTTATGGGTGATTATAGACCATAATCCCAGCCTTTAATTCATGAAAAACAGTAGAAAAATAGGATTTTGGAGCCTGAGATTATGAGACCTTTAGGGGTCGATTTGAGGGGTTAAACGGACTCCGATTTTGGTGTTCTTTATATGTACGGAATCGGGAGAAGATGAAGAACACTTTTCTGTAAAAATTTCTGAGTTTCTAGAAATGGGGCCGGGGCTCGGGTTTTGTCAATTTCGGGACTATTGATGTTTTACGATTATTTTCGATTGGGTATTGATGCCATAGCATAATGTGACGTATTCGTTGTGGTTTTGGTCAGATTCGACGCGCGAGGAGGTCGATTTGACAGGCAAGGGCATAGCGAGCTAGGATTTTGGCCGGCTTGAGGTTAGTAATAGATGTAAATGCTGTGTTGAGGGTTCCCGAATTTGCACATTGTAGTGCTATGTTGAGGTGACTTGCACGCCGGACAACGGGCGTGGGGTAGAGCACCGTCGGGGATCGTGACTTGGTCCGTCCCGCTTAATAAAATTACTACCTAATTGATTGAAGCTTAGTGAGATCCTTATAAAAATGGATTAATTATCATAATTTGGCCTCGTGCCAACTGATTGAATCCTTCAGGGATTGTTTTTACTGGTTTCTTACCATATTTTCAGACAATTGAACTCAGTCCTAGTATTTAGTACCGTTTTGCAAACTCAGCCACTTTTTTTCAAAACTTGGAACTTAAATAATATTTCTAATGATGTTTGGGCTGAGTATTTCTATAGTATTGTGCCCGAGGGGCTTATATGATTCTGGACTGAGTATGGGATCGGGCTGCACGCCGCAACAGTATTATATTGATATTGATATGAGGCTTAGGGCCTAATGGATGCGACGAGATGGCTTGATATTGCGCTTGGGCCGTAAGGGGCCCCTCCCGGAGTCTGCACACCCCGAGTGAGCGCCGTCGACGATAAATAAATGGAGCGGGCTGCACGCCGCAGCGGGTACTAGAGAGTACCGTACTATTTGTTGCATGTCTTAATTGATTGTCATTCATTTACTTATCTGTTGTAGCATCATTGTTTTCATTGGTTTATTGAGTTGACATTATCTGGATTAAACTGCTATAATTATATCTTACATTGTGCCTATCCAGGATTTCTTATTCTCAACCCTTATTTATGTTTATTACTCTCTGGGTTGGAAGTACTCACATTACTCCCTGCACCTTGTGTGCAGATCTATGTGCACCCACTGAGGCTGAGTGAGGATTTCTCTGCCGAGCATCATATCTGGGAGCATCAAGGTAGCTGCATGACGTCCGCAGTCCTGATCTTCCCATCTAACCTATTTGTTTTATTTTCGCATTTCTTTAGAGCAATATGTAGTAGGTTGACACCCGTGTATTAGAGGCTCAGACTTGTGACACCGGATTCTTCGGGCTGTGTAGTAGTATTTCTACTTGGGTTTTCCGCATGTTTTAATTATATTTTAGAGTTTCAATATTATGACTTAGTAATTATTTGTGTTAATTGAATCATGAACTGTATAAAAAGGGTTAAGGTTGTTGAATTGGTCGGGCTTTCCTAGTAGTGTGTTGGGCGCCATCACGATCGGGGTTGGGGTCGTGACAAGTTGGTATCAGAGCCTAGGTTACTTGGTCTCGCGAGTCATGAGCTGGTTTGGTAGAGTCTCGTGGATCGGTACAGAGACGTCTGTACTTATCCTTGAGAGGCTGCAAAACCTTTAGGAAAACTTCACATTCTTGAATTCTTATCGTGCGTCCTTGATTCAGCTTGAAAAGAAACTCTTGAAATTCCTTCCACGTGTTCGTACGCGCGCATGAGCGCTCAGTATCAGATGTGCCTTGATGGCTTGTGATTCCCCGATCGAGGGGCGAGATGTAATATCTGTGAGTTTATGCTGGGCCAGTGTGGAGGACTTGAGGCCGGATCTTTTCCTATGGCTTGAGCACCGAAGTGCTGATTGTGTGAGCAAGTGTTTCGAACTTATATGTTCGGCATTGCCCCTATTAGTGGGAGTGACGGCTGGTTAGTTACGTGGTGAGTATGTTAGTGCTGCAAGGTGCATCTATGTGACTTGGAGGTGATGAGGAAGGCCTACTGGATGATAGAAGAACTATTAGGTGTTTGAATTCCATTGCGATTCGAGGTATAGCCCGAGTTATGGGCGCGTGAAGAATCTTTTCATGTTTCCAGTTGGGAGTGAAGTAAAAATTTTATGTTGCGGTATGAGTTCAGACTCAGGAAGACTAAGCGACTGCGTACAGTTTAGGACGGTGGAGGGTATACAGAAATGGTAGTTGGAGGCAAAGCAGGTGGGTCATCTCCTGCGGAGTGTTCTAAAGTTGTGTGATCCTTGTGTTATCTATTAGAAGATCTCATTTACAAGTGAAGAAAATGTGTTGACATCTAAATTGGATTTCCTAGAGAGTGGGATTAACTGTTGTGTGAGTGAATGCGAGATTTGCAGAAGAGTTAAAAAAAATTCTAGATGATTTGTGTTTCCACAAGCTTATGAAGGATTGAGTTTAATCTCACTATGGTATTAAGGCAGCAATGGAGTATGTGCGTTATGAGTTGTTGGGAGTTTTTTGATCTATGGCTTCGAGCCAAGTTGGGGAGTTTGCTATTGATTAGCTAATTGTACGGTTATGTGCTATGTTGGTTCCGGTTTGAGGCATGCTGGCGAATCAGTTCTGGTTGCGGAAATTGAGCCGAGGATGGCACGAGTGAAGCAAAATTTTGACAAAGGTTATATGGTGCTTCGTAGATGTGTGAGAATCACAGGATGTCTTAAGCTGTTGTTGGTAAAGAATGCTCGGTGCATGGATCAGGAAGATGTTTGTTTGTATTGGGATGAGGTTATATACTGCGGTGTCAGAGTGCTAATAAGGCACGGGTGGTTATGTTCGTTTGATCAGGTGAATTGCAGTTTGAATAAGAAGTAAATGACTCTCGAGAATGGTTTTAATGTGTTCGAGATTCTATATGTAACAATCAGGTGTCTTAAGGTTGTGTATGTGGTTAGAGACTGTGTTTTCATTGGAAAAAGGGTCAAGATTTGTGGTATTTTTATGTTAATTATGGGATTCTATGTATCAGTATCTGGAAAGTAAAGGTAACGGATTTAGATTCGCAGGAAGTTCTTCAGAGTAAAGTATTTTGGAATGTGGTGTTTCTGAGAATATTTGAGAGAGGATTCAGTGGCTTATGGGTCTTAGACAATGTGGTCTTGTGCTTGGGTCTCGTGTAGTGAGCCTGGGTTGAGGAACTGTGGTGCTACAGCAAGGGGGAATATCAAGTTGATGATGAATCAGAAGGGAAATTAGATAGATGGAATACCTTGATAGTAGACCGGATCAGTACGGTAAGGATATGATTAATTCTTCGTATGTGTTCGAGGTAGTGAGCCCTTACAATTATTTTGCAGCAATGCTCTTGGGTTTTGATGGCTTGCTTAGCTTGGTCGAGTTAGAAGGATTCCGTCCTGGCAGTTTAATTTATGCAAACGGAATTGAGAGAGTTCTTGTTGATTTCTACCGTGGTTGAAGAGGTGCATTTTCTATGAATATGAGAGACATGGAATGTGTAATGATTTTTCTTCTAGATGGGATCAATGGAAGTTCTTGACTAGTTGAGTGCGTAGATGTCTGTGGCTCGGAAGGGAGACAAAAGTTTTCCTGCTATCCTTGGATGGTATGGTATATGCGGTATGTTGTGGAGGATCGAGATTTGCGTGTACGAGGTTTCAATTCAGTTCTAAAAAGAAGTTCATAAAACTCTTAGGCAACGGGTAGCCTCAGATAATCAAGGAAATGGTGCTGCTAATTGGAAGCGATTTGACGAGAGTATATGTCTTAGAAAAAGGGTAATGTGATTAAACTGATGATACTTGGGTAGTATTGTGGCATTTTCTTGTTGGATCATCTGGTGGTATTCGGGTTTGCTTGGTGGCACAGGAAATTTTAAAGTATCTACCGTGGAGTGATGGGGTATTTAAAGTGTGGTATGCGTTCGGACGACAAAATTGGGATCAGGTATGATGATTCGTGTGCTATATGGAGTTGGAGACTGGGAGTTCTCAT
>NW_017676996.1:6123-19612 GCF_001879085.1 Nicotiana attenuata
TGGTAGGCCGATGTGGATACGTGTTTAGCTTGAGTTGGCTTGGTTGGCCCCGAATTGTATTATTGAGGGATAGGTTGATTCAATCGTTATTGAGCTTGTTAGTGATCTGAGGAGAGCTATGAGTTGCTTTTCGGTGTTGTGAGACGTTATGATTTGTGAGTTATGGGCACATGTGGTGCGGTTCTATTGGGGATTCATAGTGAGAGTCGAGCGGGAAGAGTGATTGGGTGTTGCTCGGTAAATGGAGTATTGGTTATGACCTATCGGGTTGCGTGGCGTATGTTGTTTGTTTCACTGTGGGTGTAATGAATTGCTTTGGTTCCAGACATCAAATTGTGCGTGGCTGTCGATTTTGAGCATAGTGACTTGAGGTGTTTCATGTGTAACAGTGTTTGGATAGGATCGCGCATTGTAGCGAGGCCACGTGGAGATATGACCTTCGGGGTAGATTCAGGTGTTCTATTTCTATGATGTGAGACGGGGTCTCAGCCTTGTGTTGTGATGGTACTGATGAGCTTGAGGTACAGCTCTTTCGTTTGAGTCATTTTTCATGATTTGAGTATGTTCAGACCGTTTCTTATTGGAGCGCGTATTATGCAAGTTGTGGCTTAGGCCTGTATTGAGGTGTCATATCACCAGAGTGGTGTGTTGGATTCGAGGTGATCGTTGGGGTCACTAATGAATACGAACGGATTTGATTTCAGCTTGTTGGAAGGATAATATCGAGGTTCGGCTCGGAATCTGCTGTGGTATTAGTCAAAAGGGAAGTGGCTTCATGAATGGTTGATCTGAGAAATGGTTACGGTTTATTGTGTGTTTTATTTATCGTTGGCAGTATATGAAAGTGTTGGAATAAGACCTTAGTTGATAAGAGGTTTTCTACCGGTATTCGGGTGTTGTGGGAAACTGCTGTGAATAGAAGTTATCGTTTCGAGTGTTTGGGTTATGTAGTATATCATATGATTGCACCTGAGGTTGCAGGTATGGGTTATTACAGCTGGTTCGGGCTTATACTGAGTATAGATGTGATGTTCTGATCTTGTGTATGATTTCGGAAAGTGCAATGTGGTTCTATGGTTTATGGATTAGATGGATTGTGAAATTTCAGCTATGTTGTGTTATCGGACCTACGCGAGATAGGGTGATGTGGGATCACCTCGGGTATATGCTTGGTAAGGTCATTCAGCTATTGGTTGGCTTCTAGGACAACTCTGGGTACGCTCGAGGACGAGCGTTTGTTTAAGTTGGGGAGGATGTGACGACCCGGCCCGTCGTCCCGTGAGAACCGCTCCGTTTCCCCCATTTCCTGCTTCGTTATGCTTCATTATCAGTGTCTTGTGTGAACGAGTTGAATTGGGTTGATTTTTAGAAGGAAATGAGACACTTAGTCTCTTTAAGGAGGGCTTGTTTTGGAAAAGTCAACTGGATGTTGACCTATGAGTTAGAGGGCTCGGATGTGGATTCCGACGATTCAGTTAGCTTCGGGGGATGATTGGTGACTTGGGAGTGTGATCAGAAGTGATTTTGGAGGTCCGGTGTAGAATTAGGCTTGAATTGGCGAAGTTAGTATTTTGGCGTATTCCGGTTGATAGGTGAGATTTTGATCCGAGGGTCAGAATGGAATTCCGAGAGTTGCTGCAGCTTCGTTAGGTGATTTGGGATGTTTGTGCAAAATTTCAGGTTATTCGGAGGTGATTTGGTTGGGGTTTTGATCAAATGTGTGTTTCGGAAGTTTTAGAAGAACTTAGGCTTGAATCCGATGTAAATTTGGTGTTTCGATGTTAGTTTTGGTGTTTTGAGAGTGCAACTAAGTTTGAATGATCATATGTGACGTGTTAGTATGTTCGTATGCGGTCCCGAGGAGCTTGGGTGAGTTTCGGATAGGTTTAGGCTGCGTGTGCTCGTTTTTCTTATGCTTCGACGTCGTTTTTCAAGCATAAATGATATCATATTGAACAAATGAGCTCCGATTACTGTTTTGAATGAAGCATTAGATCCGTATTGTAATTACGGACCCGTAGCAAAAAGAATCGTCGAATTTGGACATCGTATGAGGATTTTATGGCCATTTTACCAAGGTTGCCCAGATTTTCAGGTTAATGACGAAATTGCCCCTGACGGCGTATTAAAAACCTGCACTATTTGCAAATCTTAAAACCTACATATCTCCTTCATTATAAGGTCAAATTGAGTGATTCAAAAGCCTAAATTCATTAGAATTTCACAAGGAATCCATTGGGAGCAGCAAAACGCATGAAAAATATACCTATAATGAGCAGATTGAGTTTTCTTCCAATTTTTGAACGGGAAGAAGCTTCTGAGGCGATTTTTAAGAGACAAAATCAGTGGGTATCACAGAGGTAAGTGATTTGATTATTAAAACTCGTTTATGGTGATTATAGACCATAATCCCAGCCTTTAATTCATGAAAAACAGTAGAAAAATAAGATTTTGGGGCCTGAGATTATGAGACCTTTAGGGGTCGATTTGAGGGGTCAAACGGACTCCGATTTTGGTGTTCTTTATATGTACGGAATCGGGAGAAGATGAAGAACACTTTTCTGTAAAAAAATTTGAGTTTCGAGAAGTGGGCCCGGGGCTCGGGTTTTGTCAATTTCGGGATTATTGATGTTTTTCGATTATTTTCGATTGGGTATTGATCCTATAGCATAATGTGACGTATTCGTTGTGGTTTTAGTCAGATTCGACGCGCGAGGAGGTCGATTTGAGAGGCAAGGGCATAGCGAGCTAGGATTTTGGCCGGTTTGAGGTGAGTAATAGATGTAAATGCTGTTCTGAGGGTTTGAAACCCCGTGTTTGCACATCGTAGTGCTATATTGAGGTGACTTGCACGCCGGGTAGCGAGCGTGGGGTAGAGCACCGTTAGGGATTGTGACTTGGTCCGTCCCGGTAGATGAATATACTGCGTATTGCACTAAAATTCACTTATTATTATTTTAATTGAGCTGATTGCTATATTGGGCTTCGTGCCAGTTGATTAAATCCTTCGGGGATTGTTGTTACTGGTTTCTCACCATTTCTACATATCATTGAACTCAGTCCTAGAATTTAATACTGTTTTGCAAACTCAGCCACTTTTCTCAAACTAGAAACTTAACTAATATTTTTAAATGAAGTTTGGGCTGAATATTTCTATATTAATGTGCCCGAGAGGCTTATGTGATTTTGGACTGCGTATGGGATCGGGCTGCGCGCCGCAGCGGTATGAAATTGATATTGATATGAGGCCGAGGGCCTAGTTGATGCCACAATATGGCTTATTATTGCGCTTGGGCCGTAAGGGGCCCCTCCCGGAGTCTGCACACCCCCAATGAGCGCCGTCGACGATAAATAAATGGAGCGGACTGCACGCCGCAGCGGGTACTGGAGAGTACCGGTCTATGTGTTGCATTGCATATTTTGATTATCATTTTCTTATTCATCTGTTGTGATATTTCTATAATTATTTTCACTGATTTATTAATTTTATGCTACTGGGTTCAAGTTGCTGTATTTATAGAATTACTTTGTGCCTATTCAGGATTTCTTATTCTCAGCCTTTATTTATGTTTATTGCTCACTGGGTCGGAGTACTCACATTACTCCCTGCACCTTGCGTGCAGATCCAGGTACTACTGAGGCTGAGTGAGGACTTCTCTGCCTAGCATCATATTTGGGAGTTTCAAGGTAGCTGCATTTGACGTTCGCAGTCCTGATCTTCCTTCTATCTTTTTTTATTTTATCTTCGCATTTCTAGAGAACGATATGTAGTAGGTTGATACTCATGTATTAGAGGCTCAGACTTGTGACACCGGATTCTTCGGGTTGTGTTGTAGTATTTCTACTTGGGTTTTCCGCATGTTTTAATTATATTTCAGAGTTTCAGTATTATGACTTAGTAATTATTTGTGTTAATTGAATCATGAACTGTATAAAAAGGGTTAAGGTTGTTGAATTGGTCGGCCTTGCCTAGCAGTGTGTTAGGCGCCATCACGACCGGGGTTGGGGTCGTGACACCTTAGCCATGATAAATTAATGTAACGCGCCTAAAGCAACTGCGAAGATTCATTTTTAATATCTAAGTTACAATATTTGTGAGGACCATGGATGATCTAATTATGGATGGCACACCTCAATTTTATTTTAACAAAGTTTTAATCCTAATTTAAAATTCAATAATTAAGGACAAACTTAAAGTGTGAAGGGCTAGGCTTTTAAATATCACTTTAAAATAAAGGGGGCTTTAGGTTTGGTCCAACAATGACCCATTGCTTAATTAAATTAGGAAAGTCCAGCTTTGAAAGTTGTATTAGGGCTCACGAATTGGCCCAGCAGAGAAGAGCTTAAGATCCTCTGGCCCTATTGGAACTTTAAGCAAGTTTTGCCCACATTGGGCTTCAGGCGGGCCCAGTTGTGAATGTCTACCGGCTGGGCCTATTTGCCTCTACATTTAACTATACATACACACTTATGACAAAAGAGCTTTCAGATTACATGTTTAAACAGAAATAGAACATAAAGATTAAACGCAGTTCTGTACTGAAAATTAATCAACTGATTCTTTGCAACATAAAAATGATCTGTGATGAAAGGGCACCCAGACTGACTCAAAGTTTGGGCCAATAGACTAGGCCCAAATCATTTGAGGTTAGTCTTTCACTTGGGCTGCAAATTCAGCCTTTCTTAATCGAATGAGCAGCCTTTGATACATGACATTAACCCCTGATTTATTACAGTCTTTCAAAATAAACTAAGCAATTTTCAAAATTAATACTTTACATTACAAACTAACTATATTTAGGCTAAACTATTACAAGTTTGCATAACTGATGTCATGAAGAATTCCTGCCTTTTTTGAACATGACTTGTCCATTAGAGCTTGGTCTTCTCTTGTTAAAAATAAAACAGTATGAGTCCCACTTTCTAGCTTTTGAACCTGCTGATTTAATCAACCAGTGGCCAAATCTGCAGGCTGCAGTTCACAGCCAAACAGTCAAAGAAAGAAAAACAAGCAGCTTTAAGTAAAGAAAAAGCCATCAGATGAGAGAAGGAAGGAAAAACATAACTAAAATACTTCATAATCAGTATTAATAACCTAAATGTTTGGCTATAAGGCAAAGCTACTTTTTCAAGATAAAGCCACAAAACACTCATGTATTGGCTAAGTTACATGCTGAATCATTTTTCAAACTTTAAACACACATAACCAAAACCAATTAAATGCATATCAAGGTAAACTAACTGCTATCATGAAAGGCTTTCATTTCTACACATGATATTTACAAAACCAATTTTATATAATTTCAACAAATCATTACATAGGAAGAGCTGAGGTTAAATACCTATAAATAGCAGAAAGACCAGCAAATAACAGGTGAAAGAAAAGAAGGAAGTTGGCCGATGCTTGCAAGAACAGAAACCAACACAGCAACAGCAACCCAGAGTAACTCAGAAATTTGAACCAAATCAAAACAACTTTGAAACTAGAAAACCCAGCTAAAGGAACCAAGAAAATCCTCCACTTCAAACCATGTTTCCCAGCTTGTGAAAACCAGAAAATAAGAAGTTTTGAATGTTTTCTAGAATTTCTGAAATCTGGTGTTTTTTTTTCCAGGAAAGAACTTTGGTGTAGAGAATGATGCTGAAAATCTGTCTGAGTGAGTGAATATTGTTCCCTTTTATAAAGTGTACAAAAAATGGCATCAAAGGGGAATATTCTGACCTAGTTTTGAAACTGCAGAATAGTACATCATCTTTTATACAGCTGTGTATCCTTTTTCTTATCCATTACCTGCATTTTCATGCTAATAATGGGGACAACTGTCATATACTAGAACATTCTAATATTTCCTCATTTAGAACCCCCAATTTACCCTTCTAAATTCTGCTTATTGCAATTTTATCCTAAATTCTGATTGTTTGGTTAAACCCCTCTTAAGTCTGGGCCAATTACCATGGCCCAATGGACCAATACAGACCCAAAATATGGCCAAATGGCCCAGGACAAAACCAAGACCAGGCCAAAGTAAAACAAATGCCACAACTTAACCCAAATCGTTTGACCATTCATGTAATTAATTAGCAACTTAATCAACTAATCAATATCAGTCGTCAATTAGTTGATTTAACTCGACTAATCATGGAGCCTACACGACTGACCAAACAGAGATACTGATTTTAAACCATCTAAACTAATTCGACCAAGTGAATAGTAAGAACCAATCCAAATAATGAAACTAAATTACTCAAACAAATAATCCAGCATATCTTCAAACAATAATCATGCTCAAATTAACTTAAACGAATAACCAATAAAACTAATTTGAGCAATTAAATACTCAAAGCACATTCAAACAAGTAGATAATCAGAAATTGACTCAAACAACTAAAAGAAAAAAATCAGAAATAGAAACAAAAACAAAACGAGAAAAAGAAAAGAAAGAGGAAGGGTACGACCTGGCCATGCATCAGTGGTGACTTTGAAATAGGTCGAGACTAATACAAAACGATTGCTCTTATCAAAAGCAATCAATTCACATGAGTCTCGACCCAAAACGAACAAAGTACTCCCAAAAATTGCACAAGGTCGAACCAGGACTTGTTCTGGACTCTTGGATCTACAATTCACCGATTTTGGCGAGGTTTCTAGGGTAACTGGTAAAAGATACGAGGTGAGGGGAGTGTGGTGGTTGTCTGGTTGGAAATTGGACGGGTTTGGAAAGGTTTGGGTGAACTAGAGTTTGGTCTTAGATCTGAAATTGGAGGCATTTGAGAGGGATTCGGGAATTACTTTGGGGATTTGGAAAGGGGAGATGACGGGGGTTATGGGGTGTTGATTTGGTGGTGTTTGGAACACCGGAACCGCCGTGAGGCGATTTTCGGTGGTGGCGGGCGGCGGAGATGGTGAGGTATTTTAGAGCGGCTAGGGTTTGCTAGAGAGTGAGTGAGACGATGAAATGAACGGGTTTGAGGGGTTTGGGGGTTGGCTTCAGACAGCTTTATGATAAAATGAGGGCCAGTTCTGGGCCGTTGGATCACAATGATCCAACGGTTATGATGAAAGAAGGCAAAACGGGGTCGTTTGGCTTGGGGGGGAGGATTGGACCGGGCAATTTAATTTTGGGCTGGATCAGGGTTAATTTTGGATGGATTTTGGCTTTAAAAATGGCCCAAATTTTGAATTTATACCCCTTTTCAATTAACCCCCTTGTGTCCTTTTTCTTCTTTTTTTCTTTTTCTATAAAAATCCTATATTAAAATCTCAAATTAATCTAAATTTTAAAATTAAACTAATTACCTAATCATAAGAATTATAAAAATTACTTGATCCTAAATTAAAAGAGAAAAATCAATAATCTAAAAATTAAAAGGAAAAAATGTAAAATGAGCCATTTTTTGTAATTTTCATTTTTTAATAAAACAAATAATCAACTAATTAATCCTAAAAATGTAAAAACAAAACCTAAATGAAATGCATGATATTTTGACATTTTCATGATGATTTTTTAATAAAAATCAAACGTGCACAAAAATGCAAACAATTAATAAAAATCCTACAAAAAATCCTATAAAATGGCAAATAATTAAAAAAATTCTATTTTCTTGCATTTTATAGGAGTATTTCATATAGGGAAAAAATCACATGCTCACAGCTGCCCCTCTTTGCTCGGAAACACAGAGGGTTTTCGGGCAAAGATAAAATGAGCAATTAAGAGCGATTTTTGCCCATTCGAAACTCCATGAGAAGCATCTTTTGAAAAAGTTTGACCGAACTTTGCTTCGGAGGTTGCCTACATATCCTTGGCTATAAAGGAATTAGGTCAGTGTAGTTCTGGAAGTTTTGGTAGCTGGGACTACCGAGAAACTCTGATTTTACTGCTGTCTCTGCTGTTTCTGCTTGCTGAGCTCCTTATTACACCAAAATGAAAAATGAAAAGCTAAACTAGCTAAGCCTATCAACTATGAGTTACAAGATTCCTACCTATAAACCTTCTAAAGCTTGATCTTGAGTCTTGGTTGGTTCTTCCTGCAGACTCTGATCTGAATCTTGACGCTCGTTAACTGCAGCTGCTGATTCATTCTTCTTCAGATTTCGGATCAAGGCGGGATATGCAAAGCTTGTGTTTTCAATCATATCTTGAGCAACCCGCATCTTTTCTCCGCTTCTACACTTAGAGCTCAACTTCTTTTCTTGTTCTTCTTTTCTTTTATTTGGATTGAGACTTCTTCTATTGGTCATCCCAAACCTCGTGCCTTATGGTAAAAACCCTGTTCAGGCACCAAAACAAACAAACGAACGAAATTTTTCTGACCCAGTTTTCACTAGGAAAATTTCGTGAATTATTGCGACAAAATCTAAACTATTTTTTATTGAAAGCAATAAAATCAGGATTGTGTATCCTTGGGGAAAAAGAAATTAGGGAGTGGAGCCCTATATCTATAATAACTTCAACTAGGGAGTGGAGACCCTATGTTGGAAAAACGACTAGGGAGTGGGGACCCTATGTTTAAAACAACTTCAACCAGGGAGTGGAGACCCTATGTTGGAAAAGCGACTAGGGAGTAGAGACCCTATATCTAAAATAAAATCAACTAGGGAGTGGAGACCCTATGTTGGAAAAGCAGACTAGGGAGTGGAGGCCCTATGTCTAAAATAAATTCAACTAGGGAGTGGAGACCCTATGTCTAAAATAAATTCAACTAGGGAGCGGAGACCCTATGTTGAAAAAGTGACTAGGGAGTGGAGACCATATGTCTAAAATAACTTCAACTAGGGAGTGGAGACCCTATGTCTAAAATAAATTCAACTAGGGAGTGGAGACCCTATGTTGGAAAAGCATACTAGTGAGTGGAGACCCTATGTCTAAAATAAATTCAACTAGGGAGTGGAGACCCTATGTTGGAAAAGTAACTAGGGAGTGGAGACCCTATGTCTAAAATAACTTCAACTAGGGAATGGAGACCCTATGTTGGAAAAAACGTAACTAGAGATTGGTGACACTAGGCTACCATTTTTTTTATTATTATTAATTAATTATTTCATGGAATGAGTGAATGGGGGAAATAATTTTTGGAGGGGACTTCCTTTTTGGATTGTTGCTGCAAAGCTGTTTCTAGTTCTTGCGCATTTTTTTCTTTTTGGTCGCACCTGCTTCTTGCAAGGTTGCTTTGAATTACACCTATTTCCTATTTTTTCAAACAAACAACAATTGTTAGTTTGAAATGGTGGTTGGTTTTGTGGCATTGATTGTCTTGATCTCGGCCAAAATCTTCGATGAAAACCTCTATTGCTCGTTGTCTTTCTGGAGATTGATCTTTTCTCTAAAACCAGGGATCTTGACTTTCCAAAATTTCACATGATGGTTCAACTGTGTGGGGCTTTGGCCTTTTCATCTTATTTTGTCTTTATGGGCACTTGACTTTAGATTTCTTTCCTTTTCAATAATTTTGACTCTGAAGCATAGGCCATCATGGCCAGTCGAGATCGACTTGATGCACCTGCTGAGGCTGGGTGCTTTTCCTTGAATTTGGATTTTGTTAAGCAGAACCCTGTAAAACCAATCTTGCCCTCTTTTCTTTGTATTAGTTTCGGAGGAGGATTAAACCGAAAGGGATTCAAAGAAAAGTAAACAAAGGATAGGATAATGAATTTAAAGAGAAGTGTCCCTTTCAGGGGAGGAAAGAAGGACTTATCTGGAGTGCATGCAGACTTCAATAGACATGACATGCGTCTTGGACTGGATACCCGATCTGCGCAACTATCCAATCTCTCATAAACCCATCATAACTCGTATCTCAAAACCGAGAAACCTTGCCAGGACTCTATCAGTGTCGATGGTTGTAAGGAACTCCTTCTTTTCGATCAATGGCGCCCTTTGCGGGTTTTCGCCAACTGAGCTCTCTCATTTCTCTTCTCACCGTCGCCTTATAGTGCTCTTTGCGAGTTTTCACTAACAAGACTCTCTCGTTTTTAATTTCTCATCTCACTATCGCCTTACGGTGTTTGTGTGGGTTTTCACCAACAAGACTCTCTCATTTTATTTCTCTCATTTTGATTGCATAGGATCCAAGTAGTTGCATTCTCCGATCCTTGAACATACTCACCGATTGATCGGAATGACTTGAACAGGATTTGGGGTAAAAAGAATTTGGATTGAATTACAACTTTGGAACCATTTAGGCGGGATCATTACCGAACCATTATAACTTTTGCCCCAGTTTCAACTTTTGGGGAAATGTGGATTTTCGTTTTGGTGTGACTGAACCCCAGAGAGGCTGCCTACGTATCCTTTCAGAATCAAGTCGAACGTAGTTCAGGGAAACTTTGTTTTTCATTTTGATTTTGATTTTTTTTACAAACGTTTTCGAGTTCCAAAGAGGGTAATCAAAGAAAGATAACCGGCTCAAAGAGTTAGCAAAGGGTTGAAGTGTTTGTGGTAGCGATAATGAAAGCCTTCGTCATCCCAATCGGATAATATCGGTACCGCAGAAGGGTTAAGCGTAATACCTTTTGACCGCGTCTGCATTTACAGCTGTTTTAGGGTCATTTCCTTCAATGTCTTCCAAGTACAATGCCCCTTTCGGTAATAATTTTCTTATAATGTATGCACCTTTCCAGTTTGGAGCGAACTTTCCTTTTGCTTCCTTGTGATGCGGGAGAATACGTCTCAAAACGAGTTGCCCCACTTCAAAGTTCTTAGGCCGTACTTTCTTGTTGTAGGCACGGGCCATTCTTTGTTGATACAACTGCCCGTGGCAAACTGCAGCCATCCATTTTTCTTCAATCAGGGTTAACTGTTCTAGACGAGTCTTAACCCACTCATTATCCTCAATCTCAGATTCAATGATGATTCAGAGAGATGTAATTTCAACTTCTGCGGGTATTACGGCTTCAGTGTCATAAACCAATAGATAGGGTGTTGCTCTGACTGATGTGCGCACAGTTGTGCGATGTCCTAACAATGCAAATGGCAACTTTTCATGCCATTGTCTCGCACTTTGAATCATTTTTCTAAGAATCTTCTTGATGTTCTTGTTTGCCGGTTCAACATCACCTTTAGCTTTAGGCCGATAAGGGGTAGAATTCCGATGCGTGATCTTATATAGTTCACATATCTCCCTCATCAAGTGACTATTCAAGTTTGCAGCATTGTCCGTAATGATAGTTGTAGGAATACCAAAACGGCAGATGATGTTGGAGTGCATGAAGTCTGCCACTGCTTTCTTAGTGACGGCTTTGAGAGTGACTGCTTCAACCCATTTTGTGTAGTCAATGGCAACCAATATGAATCTATGCCCATTTGAAGCTTTTGGCTCGATTGGCCCAATGACATCCATACCCCAAGCAACGAACGGCCACGGTGCTGACATAGGATATAATTCTGAAGGCGGTGCATGAATCAGGTCACTGTGTACCTGACACTGATGACACTTTCGGACAAAGCTAAAGCAATCCTTTTCCATAGTCATCCAGTAATAACCTGCTCGAAGGATTTTCTTTGCAAGGACGTATCCATTCATATAAGGTCCACACACTCTTGCGTGTACTTCATTCATGATTCTTCCGGCCTCTTGGGCATCCACACATCTTAAAAGGTTCAGATCTGGAGTCGTTTTGTACAAGACTTCTCCGCTCAAGAAGAAGCCACTGACAAGCCTTCTAATGGTTCTCTTTTGGTCTCCACTAGCTTGCTCGGGATGTTCCTTTGTTTTCAAAAATCTCTTGATATCATGATACCATGGCTGAACATTTGGTTCTACCTCAACCGTATTGCAATAACCATGCCTTTCTCGGATTTGGATTTCCAATGGGTCAATGTGGACATTGCCTGGATATGGCAACTAGGGGTGTACATGGACCAGGTTGGTTCGGTTTCTATCAAAACCAAACCAAACCAATTATATCGGTTTGGATTGGTTCGATTTTGTCGGGTTTTTCGGGTTTTCGGGTTTTTTTGTTACATGAATATTATTTCAATCTTACGTTATTAAAATTATAGATAAAGCTTTGATAAGTGAATATATGTTTAGTAAATATGGAAAAAATTGACAAACATATGATCTATTAAAATATTCTAATGGGAGAAATTTTTTAGTAACACGTGATAGTTATTTTCTTAGTCGTCTAACAATAATATTTCGTTAATTTACGCTTTCAAGGTTAATACATGAGAGGATCCCAAATATTTCTACATTTTCTAAAGAAAAATCACTACAAAGTCTTAAAAATATAAATAAAATTTATATATTTATATGTCGGTTTGGTTCGGATTTTTTTACTCAATACCAAACCAAGTCAAACCAAACCTAGTCGGGTTTTTTAATCGGTTTGGTTTGGTTTTTCGGTTTGGTGCGGTTTTTCGGTTCGGTTTGAACACCCCTAATCAAAGTCTTAAAACATTAATTAGGTTTAAAAATTTAATTATTCTTAGTATTTAATTAATTAATATTGCATACGAATTATAAATGTAGATAAAAGTAACGATGTTAAGCCAACCTTCTCACAAGCGGATTCAAATGTGTTTGATGAAGATGATGTGTGTGTTGGATATCCCATAAGCGTCATGGACATTCTCTTGAATATTTTTTTTGTGTTTCAATTTTTAGTGAATGAAATATAGTCTTGTCTTTTACCTTTTTAGTATTTATTGTTGTATATTGGAACAATATAAAAAGTTATTAAGTTCTGTAAAAATATTTCAATAAGATTTTTTCAACTTTTAAATATTTATCATTTTTTAGGTTGGAACTTAAAAAATATATATAATTATATTTAAAAAATGATGGGCTGGCCCGTGGGGGCCCGCGGCCCACATAGGGCTGGGGTGGACTGACTATTATAAGGCCCATCAAAATGGTGAGCTAGCCCAGCCCAACCCGTCAATTGCTAAAGCCCACGTGGACTGGGCTGCGCTAGCCCGGCCCCGCCCATATTGACAGCTAGGGCTGGGCATAATTTGGTAAATACCGAATTACCGTACCGAAACCGAAAATTTTGGTATTTGGTACACGGTATTTTGGTATTTGGTAAGGTATTTGTTTTAAGTTTTAAAAAAAACTGGTATTAGGTATAGTATTTGGTATTTTAAGATAAAATACCGAAATACCGATACAGTACCGAAATATATATTATATTACACAAAACACATATTATCAATTATAATATAAATATAAAAAACCTAAAATTTTACTTTCCTTTATTCTCAAAGTTCATCAATTAACTCTAAACAAGTAACAAGACATTTCTAATGATCAAATATTCTTTTATGTACAATTTTTCTCTATTTGGGTCGATATTTGGTAGTTTTTAGACAAAATTTTTTGTCAACAAACAATTTCAGTTTTTGTATTTTTTGAGTACTTTAATTAAGAATATTAGAGTGTATGGCTCTATGCACTAGTTAGTATTCAAACCGAATAAACAGAAGTTACCGAACCGAATAAACCGAAATCGAAAGGGGAAAAACCGAACCATACCGAATTAATTAGG
>NW_017676996.1:22285-36045 GCF_001879085.1 Nicotiana attenuata
GGGGTACCGGGTTGCAACAAACCCATTTGGACCAGCTTTAGGGAAAAGGCTAGAGTATGATTCATCAATAGGCATGAAGTTGGTTCGTTCTGGGTGGCTCCCGGGGCACGGGGCATTGTATGGAAAATTATTTTGTGGGGGACGGGGATTATATGGAGCTTGCTGAGGAGGGTTATTTCTAGGAAGTGGAGCTCGGTTCTGGTTAAACTGTTGTTGTGGCCGAGCGTATGGCTGGGCATTCATCATCGCATAAGGCTGAGAAGCCATGGCATAAGCCACATCCTGGTGAGGATAATAATGTTGCGGGGTGTTTGGAGGAAAGCAACCTCGGGGTTGACGGGGGTTTCTCAGACTTGAAGCCACCATCGCCACTTATTCTTTGTTCTTTCTGTTTGCTACACCTTCTGACCTGCTCTGGATTGCTTGGGACATAGCTCTTATAGCAGACTGGCTCAATATGCGGCCTGTCTTCAAACCATTTTCGACCATCTCCCCTATTTTGGTAGCCTCGACAAACGGCTTTCCTATTGCAGACATCATGTTCTGGAAGTAGTCAGCCTCTCGGGCTTGTAGGAAAACACTGACCATCTCGGTCTCATCCATCGGGGGTTTCACCCTGGCAGCTTGTTCGCGCCACTTGACAGCATATTCTCGAAAACTCTCTGAAGACTTCTTTTTGAGATTAGACAGAGAATTTCTGTCTGGAGCTATGTCTATGTTGTACTGAAATTGCCTGACAAAATCTCGACCCAAATCATACCATATGTGCCAGCGAGATATGTCTTGATCCATATACCGCTCGGATGCAATTCCGACTAGACTTTCTCCGAAAAATAAGCCATTAGGAGTTCTTCTTTTTCGCCTTCCCCTCTTAATTGATTGCAATACCTCTTGAGGTGGGCTATGGGGTCCCCGTGTCCGTCATACTTTTCGAACTTGGGAGTCTTAAAACCAATGGGCAGGTGAACATGCAGGACATACATAAATCAGCGTAGGATACGCTCTTCTGGGCACTTAAACCTTGTATATTCTTGAGGCTTTGTTCCATGCTTCTCATTTTCCGAGTGATTTCCTCTTGCTAGGGTTCTTGCAGCTTTCTCTAGTCCCGCAGTAAACTCATACCGAGGTTGTTGGGGGTAAGAATTGGTGGTGAAATGGGTCGTGTCTGATGGAAAAGGTGGTACTTGGAAAGTAAAGGATGATGGATCAAATCTTGGCCTGGGCAAAGTGGGTTGTGCCGTAGCCGAGGTTGGTGGTGCGGTGAATATGTTAGAGGCCACTCCCGAAATCAATGCCTGGGGGCGAACCTCAGAAGGCGTTCTGGTAAAGTGGGATGAGATGGTAGGATATCCGAGTGGGGTGTTTGGGTAATTTATTGGGATGTTGGAAGTTCCACTTGCTCTGGGAAGTAGCTCGGGGAAGCCAGGTATTGCACTAGGCAGCTCTCTACCGTTGGACCAAGCGTCCCACATTTCCAACATGCGGAGGCGCAGTGCCCTATTCTCCTCAGCAGCCACTGTCAATGCCCCCTTTTTCTTGCGAAATCGGGTTTACGAAATTTGGGCGGACAACTCTATTCCTTTTGGGAATTTGGGTTTGAGATTCAGAAGAGTCGCCACCTAATGATTAAGTGCATTAGGACACTAAGAATTTAAAAGAAAGAAGAACCAGAGAATGGGTAAGGGCTTGGAATTATCTCAGGGGGAAGGTGTTAGGCACCTCCCAAGATCCACTAGTGTGGTTCCCGGCCATGTTACAATTGTGACTTTAAAACAAGTAAACATACAAGACAACTTCCACATAACGATTACAAATAGGAATGTATAAAGGTTAAATAAACATGCTGAAGTCAGGGAATATGTGATTTTATAGTTGTTTAAAAGAATGTATAAGTGCAGAGAAATGAGGATCAAATAACGAGTGCAAACAATCAGACAAAAGAAGTGAAATGGGCGGAAGTTTAAAAAGAAAATAGGGCTGGAAATTCAAAGAGGTTTTAAATTATTTGAAGCGAAATACAAGGTTTAAAGAGCTGGAAACCGACAGTTTAAAGAAAACAATAACGAAGGTACATAAGGAGGGAGGGGGCTCCTAGGTTTATACATAACACGGATCATCCACGCAACACCCGGTAACCAATTATACGCGTGGTGTTATCGCGTGATCATCATATCCATGTCTACCCTTTCCCACCCCGTTAAGGTATTAAAGCGCAGAATAGTATCGTTACTTATTGCATGCTATTACCCGTCCCGATCCTATCAGTCCCAGAGGCATTGAGACTACTAATCCTACAGGGGAGGGAGTTGGGGCTTTTCAGATGTTTTAAAAGGATAAAAGTCTAGGCGACAAACAAAATACATAATCAAAATAGGGGAGAAGCAAACAGCAGTTAAGGCTCAAATAGGCCTCCTCACTTAAAGGCAAATATATAGCATGACTTGGTCTGAATTAAATTTAAAAGCGTTAGGACAAGCTGATTTATCACATATTTCTCAGATGAGGAGTCCGAATTAGCCTTGTCTGGTTGTAGTTATCAAAGCTGACACAGTTAATTAATTACCTAATGGTTTGCCTAAGTGAGACCTATAAGCATGATATCTAATAGGGCGTACTGATTTTAGAGAAAGGATCACTGGTTTTATAGACAAAAGATCTGCAGATTTTAAACGAACTTATGACTGGTTTTAAACGTATAGATAAAATAGACGAGGCTGATTCGATTGATTATTCCTTAAGGCAAGTTATCTAAGCGTTATTGGCTTAAAAATGATTACAGAGATGCAAGAGTCCTATAGGCATGATATCTAGAATGAAGTTGATTGTTATTAGACCTATGATTGTTTGCCTAATGATAGGTATATGCAGAAGTGCAGAAAAGAAACCTATGATCATGATTTCTATATGCAGAAATGCAGGGGCTTAGAGACAGGATTTCTATATGTAGAGATGCAGAAATAAATGACCTACAGGTATGCTGTCTATGTGAATGCAGGAATTAAAAATCCTATAGGCAAGTTATCTAAGATGAGAATGCAGAAGTTTATAGGTAACCTATAGGCATGTTTTCTACCATTTTTCATACATTCATTCCCATCCCTTTCCAATAATTCATCCCCAATAGTTATTACAGACCCGAATGAATCAAAAGAAAGAAAAGTAAAATTACATCAGAAGTTCCAGCTACAACCAAGCAGCCTAATTCAGACTCAAAATCCAACAATATGAGATAAACCAACTTCCAGGATCAAAACTTCCAAAAGCCTTTCTCATCCTTTGGGTGTGTCAAAGTTCCAAGGAGCTTTATGAACTCCAGGCAGTGCTTACACCCAATTACATTGCAGAATTAAGATTATGCTGCAGTGTGGAATAGCTAGCCCTCGAATGTCCAAGTTCAGAGGGAGCTCCAGGTCCCAAAGCAAGGCTCATAAGAGGGGGGCAGAACTTAAGAGTCTAAGAATAAGTGTAAGTGCATAGGGGGGGGGGGATTAGGAAAACCATGACAAGCTGGTGGTCATGCCCAGCAATTGGGAATGCTGGCACACCCCTAGCCAGCCTGTCAGCCAAAACTTGGGAGTTAGGATCCATTGAGGATCAGGTTCAGGCCTGAGCAGTAACTTGGATACTGCCAGGCCAAAACCTTAACTCAGACACATAGAGGAAAATAGGGGTAGGGATTCACAATAGAAACATATACAAGGAAAGAACATACATAATTTAATCACTGAACATGCATGGTAAAGAGAACAAGAATGCTGAAACTATGAAGTAAACACATAGAGGTGAGGCAAAAAAATTAAATCAGACATACCAGTTTCAGGGAAAACAGGTAAAAAAAATAGTAGTCTTGAAAAGCCAATTTGTAAGCAAACAGTTCCAAAAGATCTCAGAAAAGCAGAGTGTTGGGAGAGTATTGAACTCGAAGCAGTACTGTAAGCGTGTAAGTTGAAAGTAAAAGTTTGAGGTATTGAACTTGAAGTGTGTCCAAAAGTGTGGAAGGGTAGTCCCTTTTATAGTGCAGAGAAACAAGTAAGAAAGGCAAGGAAATATCATTGAAATCAGTCTCCCTTTGGTTAAGGGATTCTGATTCCAACGGGTAAAAGCCAGTTAAGGAAAGAAAATTTTAATTAAAACCTTTCAAAGTAGCACAAAAGGGGTAAATACATAGAAATTATTTAAGGAAAACAATCAACAGTACACGGTTTGTGCCAAATATGGCAAGGGAATCAATCAAACAGCCATGAAACCAAAATTACAAGTTCAATTGGAATGAACCAAGTCAAGAAAGGTAAAGGGGGTTCAATCAAAGAAAAATCAGTGACAATTCGTCAGCCTTATTAAAAGGATTTCAGAATCAATCAATTAGTTGGTAAAAAACCTTTTGAAAGAGAAATTTCTCATATATAAAGCATACCAATCAAGCAGAAGGAATCGTCAGGTTACTTAGGAAAAAGAGTCTATCATTGAAAGCCTTAGAGTCACAAGCAAAAAGAGATTCAAGTTCAGTTGTGGACTCATAGTGAGTCTGAAAGCCTAGGGTCCCAAAGTGGAACCCTAATACCACTTGCCAAAGAAATCCCCAAATCCTAGGGTTTCGAATTGAGTCAGACATAGAGGTGAGAAAACAGTTCATTGAAAGAGGCTCAGAAGTCTTTTCCAAAGACTGATAAGAGACAAACACACACGATAGAAAGAACACTGATTCAAGGTCATGAGAACACGTTTGAGAAAACTCGGAACTTAAACAAGTTCAGAAGAAAGAGATGATACGAGTTTCAAACAAAAGTAGATGAAATATGCTTAGCAGGAACACAAACAGAGTTTAGTAAAGTGAATCAAAATCAAAGAACTCAACCATAAACACATATAGCAAACAACATGGATTAACATGCGAGTACAGGAATAACAACAAAAATAGAAGAATCTTGCATAATAGAAAGAGAAACAAAGAGCAACCTCATGCGTAGTAGAAAAGAAAACATACGAGCCTAACATAGATGATCACACATAAAGAAAGAACAGAAAGAATCAGAAAGATATTTGAAGAAACTTTTTCAAAAACCCTAAAATCGAAATTGAACGATTTTGAAAAGGAAATTTGGGGAAAACCTTTAAAATGTCAAGTAAAACCCAGACATATCACAAATCTAAGAAAATAAGCAAGTACATAACCTCAGACGGCTTAGGGTTGCAGAGAAAACCCTAGAAATGAGAAAGGTCTTGAGGAGAGTCAGATCCTGAGTCGAAAAGACTCATATTGCTTGAACATGCCGGAATAATGGACGGAGAAGCCATAGATCTACAGATCTGAGAAGGATCTGAAGAGGGACATCAAAGTCGGGCTTCAAACCTTGAATAGTTTAGGTCTAAGGGTGAGAAATGAGGAGTACAGACCGTCCATGGCCGGAGACGCCATGGATTCCGGTGGAAACATGGTGAGATAAGGGGTCGGAGACGATTAGGGTTTCGGAGGGTTCGAGAGAGTTTGAGAGACGAGGGTTTGAAGGCGGCTCTTAGGTGAAGTGATTAGGTTTTGGGGGGTTTGGGAATTAAAAAGGAAAGGGGAATTATGGCCGTTGATCAAAATGATCGACGACCTGGATTGAATGGGAGCCGGGTGGGTTTTTTAATTGGGTCAGGGGTCGGGTAATTTAGGTTTGATTTGGGGCTGAATTGGGCCAATTTGAGGTTAAAATTGAAAGGTAAAAAAGGCTGTAATTGAAATAGAAATGGGCTAAATGTTAAATAGCCAATTTTCCCCTTTTATTTTATAAAAATAGCAATAATGACTTTAAAAGTAAATTAAAAACACTGAGCCAACAAATACTATATAAATATTAATCTAAACATACTGGAAATAATTTTATAATTATAAAATGCTATTAATCGTAAAATAGGCTATAATTGCAATTACATGCAATTTAGCTTTAAAAATGCCAAATAAATTTGTAAAAATATACAAAAATCACCTTAATTATATTTTGGTGTAAATATGAGAATAGAAATAAATTATTCACCAAAATGATAATCTTGGGAATAATTATTGGATTTTGTACTGCTAAAAATAGACAATAAATTGATTTTAAAATCTTTAAAAATTAGGAAAAAATAGCAACACTCTTGGGCATGCTTATATATGCATGTACATGCTATTTTGAAAGTATTTTGCATATAAAAGTACATAGGGAAAAAATTGGGTATCAACAGTATCCCTGTACCGAAGGATTTGAGCTGAAAGGCTACATAGGTAATTTCGCAAGCTAACCTAACTATCACCGCTTAATTCTCTGCATTACTAAGATTTTTCTCCGCATCTCTCTCTTCGCTTTGTTTAGATTCTCTTGGCTTCTCCGCTGATTTCTGTCTTTTTGCATGTTGCGCATCAATTTCAACTATATATTGCGATAGTTTAACAGGAGATTGTGGTTTTTATTGTGTTTTTGCAATTCTATATTTGCTCAAGATAATCACAGGATTGAAAGGTTAGTTTCACTGTTCTGTTTCTTTTCCTTCATAGGGGTGTCTCTTCTCTTGTGTTTTTAAAAATTGGGGCTTTCATAATGGATTATCTTGTAACTTTCTTGGATTTGACTTTTGAGCTACAATTTTAATAGGCTTCTGGTTTATTTCAATTTTTTTCTNGGCCATGGCATGATGTTCTCGGGCTATGAAAATGGTGCCTCTGAACGATGACGCCTTCAGATGATTTTGGCGATCTTTCAGCCCATGAAATGCAGGATTTGGCGATCTTTCAGCCGATGCAAGTTTTAATAAAATGGCGATATTTCAGCCGATGTAAAGTGTAAATATAGATGGCGATCTTTCAGCTGATGCAAGATTTAAATGAGGTGGTGATATTTCAGCCGATGCAGGACTTAAATAAAATGGCGATATTTCAGCCGATGCAAGATTAAGATAAAATGGCGATATTTCAGCCGATGCAAGATTAAAATGTAGTGGCGATGTTTCAGCCAATGCAAGATTTAAACGAAGTGGCGATATTTCAGCCGATGTAGGACTTAAATAAAATAGCGATATTTCAGCCGATGCAAGATTAAGATAAAATGGCGATATTTCAGCCGATGCAAGATTAAAATGAAGTGGCAATGTTTCAGCCAATGCAAGATTTAAACGAAGTGGCGATATTTCAGCCGATGCAGGACTTAAATAAAATAGCGATATTTTAGCCGATGTAAAGTGTAAATATAAATGGCTATCTTTCAGCCGATGCAAGTGTAAATAAAGTGGCGATCTTTCAGCTATGCAAGCGTGAATAAAGTGGCGATCTTTCAGCCATATAGATGCAGATGGAGACAGTGCTTAGTCTCGGAAAGCAGAATGGTAGCCTTATGCAATGCAGATGGAGACAGAGCTTAGTCTTGGAAGGCAGAATGGTAGCCTTATGCAATGCAGGAAATGCAGATGGAGGTAGAGCTTAACCTCGAAAGGCAGAATGGTAGCCTTATGCAGTGCAGGAAATGCAGATGGAGACAGAGCTTAGTCTTGGAAGGCAGAATGGTAGCCTTATGCAATGCAAGAAATGCAAATGGAGGTAGAGCTTAACCTCGGAAGGCAGAATAGTAGCCTTATGCAGTGCAGGAAATGCAGATGGAGACAGAGCTTAGTCTCGGAAGGCAGAATGGTAGCCTTATGCAATGCGGGAAATGCAAATGGAGGTAGAGCTTAACCTCAGAAGGCAGAATAGTAGCCTTATGCAGAAGATGAGAGACGAGTAGTAGTAAAAGATTCTTAGCTGATAGTGGATAGCTGGTTGTTGATTGCGACATTGTGGTTGCTGGGGATATCGTGTATGGATAGTGGTTGTGAAGCGACAATTTCGGGAGTTGTATTCCTGAAAGTACGGGTGTGTAAATGGATTTGTTGATTTGTGACTTGGGTGCCTGCATCCAAAGAAAAATCGTGAGTTTTGTAAAAGGACAGGTTAGTTCGCATTCCCGCTGGCTTCGCTTGACTGGCTCGGCTCTGTTTATGGTGATACTGTAGGTACCCTCGGGGTAGCGTTGTCAAACAAAGCGATTTCGATAATAGACATGCATGAGTTTTGTTAAAGGTATGATATATGTATATATATTTTAAAAAATAGCTTTAGATGAACCAACGACCGCGACGTGGTTCAAAACATTGCGACCTTTCTTGCTATGGAATTTTGAGGGCCCTCCTCAAAATTCTGCCCCAGTTTAGTGGGTTGATGCTTTTGACGGCTGCTTGCAATGATCGATTGAAGTTACTTCGGAATTTTGAGGGTCCTCCTCAAAATTCTGCCCCAGTTCCCAATTGCGGGGGGAAATGAAAATTTTATTGAATTGTGACCGAACCCATAAGGCTGCCTACATATCCCCTCTTAAACGGGAATCAGGTCAAACGTAGTTCAAATCACATAAGGAAATCATAAATGGTTACACATAGTATCGCTTGACTGCATCTGAATTTATTGGTTTTGGCCAAACTTCTCCGTCCATTTCTGCAAGTATGAGGGCTCCTCCTATCAGAACCCGATGAACCATGTATGGAACTTGCTAGTTAGGGGAGAACTTCCCTTTGGCTTCATCTTGATGTGGAAAAATCTTCTTCAACACCAGTTGCCCTGGTGTAAACCGTCTTGGTCTGACTCTCTTGTTGAAGGCTCTGGTCATTCTGTTCTGGTAAAGTTGACCATGGCAAACCGCGTTCATTCTCTTTCCATCTATGAGAGCTAACTGTTCCTAACGACTCTTTACCCATTCTGCATCATCGATTTCTCTTCCTGTAAGATTCTTAGGGATGGAATTTCTACCTCGACGGGGATGACCGCTTCCGTACCATAAACCAGCATATAGGGAGTTGCACCAGTCAATGTGCGGACTATGGTGCGATACCCTAACAAAGCAAATGACAGCTTCTCATGCCACTGCTTATGCTTTTCTACCATCTTTCTCAATATCTTCTTGATGTTCTTATTGGCAGCTTCTACAGCTCCGTTCATCTGAGGCCTGTAGGCTGTGGAATTCTTGTGTTTGATCTTGAAGGTTTTGCACATGGCTTTCATCAAATCACTGTTGAGGTTGGAACCGTTGTCAGTAATGACTGATTCTGGGATCCCGAATCGACAAATGATACGGTCACGGACAAAGTCTGCCACGACTTTCTTGGTCACTGCTCTGTAAGATGCTGCTTCAACCCATTTAGTGAAATAATCAATTGCTACTAGGATAAACCTGTGCCCATTTGATGCCGTAGGTTCGATTGGTCCGATAACATCCATTCCCCATGCGGCGAACGGCCATGGCGAGCTTGTTGCATTAAGCTCATTTGGAGGCACTTTTATCATGTCTGCATGGATCTGACAGTGGTGGCACTTTCGAACATACTGGATGCAGTCCGTTTCCATAGTCATCCAGAAATAACCTGCCCGGAGTATCTTCTTGGCTAAGACAAAACCGTTCATATGTGGACCACAGGTCCCAGCATGAATTTCCTCTAGCAGTTTGGATGCTTCCTTTGCGTCAACACACCTTAGCAAACCCAAATCCGGAGTTCTCCTATACAGGATTCCTCCACTATGGAAGAAATTGTTGGACAATCTTCTCTGAGTGCGCTTCTGAATAGCATTTGCAAGCTCTGGATATTTTCCTTCGGCCAAAAATTCCTTGATGTCGTGAAACCAAGGCTTTCCGTCTGCTTCTTCCTCGACATGAGCACAGTAAGCTGGCTGATCATGAATCTTTACTGGAATAGGGTCTATGAAGTTCTTATCTGGATGCTGAATCATGGATGATAGAGTGGCCAATGCATCGGCAAACTCATTCTGGACTCTGGGAACATGCCGGAACTCTGTCTTTATGAACCTTTTCCTCAACTCCTGTACATGATGCAAATACGGGAGTATCTTGGAGTTCTTGGTCGCCCATTCTTCTCGGACCTGATGTATAAGCAAATCCGAATCTCCAATCACTAGCAACTCTTGGACATTCATGTCAATGGCCATCTTGAGCCCCAAGATGCAAGCTTCGTACTCGGCCATATTGTTGGTGCATGGGAACCTGAGCTTGGCGGATACCGGATAATGCTGGCCGGTTTCTGATACTAGGACTGCTCCTATGCCAACTCCCTTGAAATTTGCTGCTCCGTCGAAAAACATCCTCCAACCGTCATAGGATTCTGCAATGTCCTCTCCTATGAAGGATACCTCCTCATCAGGAAAATACGTCTTCAGAGGCTCGTATTCTCCATCCACAGGGTTTTCAGCGAGGTGATCTGCTAGGGCCTGTCCTTTGATTGCTTTCTGAGTCACGTAGACAATGTCAAATTCACTCAGCAGGATCTGCCACTTGGCTAGCTTGCCGGTGGGCATGGGCTTCTGAAAGATATACTTCAATGGGTCCATTCTTGATATGAGATACGTGGTGTAAGCACAGAAATAATGCCTCAACTTCTGAGCTACCCAAGTCAGAGCACAACAGGTGCGCTCTAGTAAGGAATACCGGGCCTCGTACGGGGTGAACTTCTTGCTGAGATAATAAATGGCCTACTCTTTTCTCCTCGTTTCATCATGCTGCCCCAGAACACAACCAAGCGCTCCATCCAATACTGCAAGGTAGAGTAGCAGGGGTCTACCTGGTTCGGGCGGAACCAGAACCGGCAGTGTTGACAGGTACTCTTTGATTCTGTCGAAGGTTTTCTGGCAGTCGTCAGTCCATTTGGTAGCGGCGTCCTTCTTCAACATCTTAAAGATCGGCTCACAAATGACAGTGGACTGAGCTATGAACCGGCTGATGTAGTTAAGTCTCCCCAAGAAACTCATAACCTCCTTCTTGCTCTTCGGCGGCGGCAATTCTTGAATAGCTTTGACCTTTGATGGATCCAATTCTATCCCTCGGCGGCTCACAATGAACCCAAGTAGTTTTCCGGCAGGAACCCCAAATGCACATTTTGCGGGATTCAGCTTCAGGTTGTACCTTCTCAGTCTATTAAAGAATTTCCTCAAATCTCCCATGTGATCAGCGGCTTTCTTGGATTTGATGATGACGTCGTCTACATACACTTCGATCTCCTTGTGTATCATGTCATGAAAAATTATGGTCATGGCCCTCATGTAGGTGGCCCCTGCATTCTTTAACCCAAACGACATCATTTTGTAACAATACATCCCCCACGGCGTAATGAAAGCCGTTTTCTCAGCATCCTCTTCATCCATCCATATCTGATGGTACCCAGCAAAACAATCAACGAATGACTGCAACTCATGCTTGGCGCAGTTGTCAATCAAGATGTGTATATTCGGCAAGGGAAAGTCGTCTTTTGGACTGGCCCGGTTGAGATCCCGGTAGTCGACGCAAATTCTGACCTTCCCATCCTTCTTCGGTACTGGCACAATGTTGGCTAACTATGTCGGATACTCTACTACCCGAAGGACCTTAGCTTTGACCTGCTTAGTGACTTCTTCCTTGATTTTCAAACTCATGTCTGGCTTGAACTTTCTGAGCTTCTGTTTCACTGGCGGACAGGCCGGATCAGTCGGTAATTTGTGAGCCACAATGGACGTGCTTAGACCGGTCATGTCGTCATATGACCATGCGAATATGTCCTCATATTCCTTTAGAAATTTTGTATACTCTTCCTTCTCAGACGGTGACAAATGAACGCTGACTCGTGTTTCTTTGATGTTCTCTGCATCTCCTAGATTGATGATCTCCGTCTCGTCCAGGTTGGACTTAGGCCTATTCTCAAAATTCTCAACTTCTTTAACGACTTCTTCCGGTATATCATCTTCCTCTGAATCTGTGTCCGTTTGTCGCGTTGTCTCGTTGCATGTCACAGTCATTGGTTCATCAAGATAAGTAATAGTAATGTTGTTTGAGTAAAGTAATGAGAGAAAATAATAAGAGAGAGATTTGTAAGAAAATTGAAATACTTTAATAAATTCCATAAGTGTTTTGAACATTGGAGCTCTTTCTTGCAAAAAAAGAAAATGCGAAAAGAAAATAAACTTAATAAAGCAAAATAGTGCGTAATGCTTTATTTAGCCTTGCTACCCCGAGGCACGTCGGGCTCTGGTGGTTCTGACGGTCCAGTTGCTGAGGTGTGCTCCTCTGCTCACAGCCTGTATGGAAGGGCCTTCCTCCCCCTCCTCCTCGAAAATGACACAACAATCCATATCATCCTCTTCCAGGAACAAATTCCTCATTGCTGCTAATGCTTCCTCTTCTTCTGACCCATAGATAACCTCGGCTGGTTGAAAAGTCTGCTCTAAACGGGGTATCGGTTGCTCCAATGGATAGTAAGGGCCGCGCCACGGTGGCGACCAGTCCTTGAATTCTTCCCATGTATACTCATACCCCAACCCGAAGGTGGTACCATGCTTCTTGAGCTTGATAGGCTTAGCGATTCCTTGGAGGTTTTTGCCAAGTCCTTTGCCAGGTTCATACCCGCTCCAATTCAGTATGCTTTCAATTTTGTTGTTCCACCATTTGTCTTTGTCGACTGCGTTGACCCGCTCGATGTGGTGGTAAGTTTCCCCACCTAATCTTCTTCTTCCTCCAATTGCTGGAATGGTCTGGTGGCTATATATAGGGTTGCTACCATCACCATGAATGATCACCTCCTGGTGATTCCACTCAAATTTCACTGCCTGATGCAGTGTTGATGCCACGGCCCCGACGGCATGAATCCATGATCGTCCCAACAGCAGATTGTAAGAAGCCGGCACGTCTATCACTTGAAAATCAACATCGAACCAAGTGGGCCCCATTTGCGAACGTAGGCTAATTTCCCCAATAGTGGACCTCTGAGATCCGTCGAAAGCTTTGACGTTGATGGCCCCATCCTTGATTTCATGCAGCCCTTTCCCCAATGTTCTGAGTGTTACCAGAGGACAAATGTTAAGACTAGACCCCCCCTCGACCAGGATCCGGGTGATAAAATAATCTTCGCACTGCATAGTGATGTGGACTCAATCCTTCCGGTGGCAGCTCATCCTCGTGAAAGGTGATTTTATGACTCACCAACACTTGGCCCACCATGTTTGCCATTTCTCCTCCAGTGATGTTGCTTGGTACATACGCTTCACTCAACACCTTCAACAAGGCATTCTTGTGTACATCAGAACTTTGTAATAAAGCCAAGATAGAAATTTATGCCGGTGTTTTGTTCAGCTGGTCAATGACCGAGTATTCCTTGGCTTGTATCTTTCTCCAGAGATCACCGGGTCCAGTTTCAATGATGGCTTGTCGGCCAGAGGTCTGCTTACTCGACTCAGCTAAGTGTTCTGGGGTATAAACCCTGCCGGTTCTTGTCATACCCTGCGCTGCAACTGTTTCTCCGAACTTGGCTTTTCCTTTCGTTCTTGCCTCGGATGTGTAGTCCCACGGTATAGCTTTTGTGTGGAACGGTGTTACGGCTGTTGTTGACATCCAATTTTGTCCCTCCTTTCTTCCAAACTATTTTTTTAAGCTTCTAATATCACTAATAATGTAAGAAATAATTATTTTATCATTTTTAGCACAAACTAGACCTAATTATTATTATTATTATTATTTACTTAATTACTAATATTATTAATATTACTACTACTACTATTGCTATCGTCTTTATCATTCATGCCTTAATAGTATTTATTGTCACTTTTCACGAAAAGAATTTTTATTTGTTTTATCTCACTAAGCGAGGACATTTTATGCAATAACTTTTAAATATTACGAGATTATATTTAATAAATGTTGCGGCATCTTACGATTAGTATTTTATTTAAACGTTAGTAATTA
>NW_017676997.1:0-21805 GCF_001879085.1 Nicotiana attenuata
AGGTGCGAAAAATGCTGGGGCAGAATGATTGTTTTAAAAATCGGATTTTGGCCATTCTTCTCTCATTTTTCACTTGGCATGGGCGATTTTGGGAAGCTTCAAGAGGGGATTTTCGTCATCAACGTTAAGTTAAGATATTCCCACCTATATTGAGTTAAATACATCAATTATGTATGGATTTAGACTTGGAAAAATGTAGAAAAATTGAGGTTTTGGTGGAAAACCTAAAAATTTCATTCTTGGAATTTAACCACGATATTGAGTATGAAATTTAGTGAAAATTATATATTTGAGTTCCTAAGGTCATGGGTAATCTTTATCTTCGAAAAATTTCGGATTCCGGGCATGTGGGCCCAAGGGCGTTTTGCTCAACTTTTCGATCGGAGTTAGGAATTTCTATAAATTAGATTGTAATGAATAATTGAGCATATATTAATGGATTTGCGTAACCGTTGGCTAGTTTTGGAGCGTGGTGCATCAATTAGAGTCTTCGGAAGGGAGTGGAATGCCGGTTTGGACCTTCGGAGCGAGCTGAGTCTCCTTTCTAACCTTGTAAGAGGGAATTGTCCCCATAGGTGAAATAATTGATTATGTGCTCCTATTTGCGGGGGCTACGTACGCACGAGCTGACGAGAGCCCGTGCGTAGCTACTATTATGCCATTGTCCGGGTAGTTAGGGCCCAAAAGCATGTTATACTTGGATTATTTATGAACCTATTGATAGCTTGAATTGCTTAAATCACCTCGGATTAGTAAATGAATTTAAAAGGAGATTAAACATCATTTTTCCTGAATATTTAAATAGAGTAATTGTTCTATTTGGACAAAATATTCCCGATAGGTTCTTAATTGACTGGTTGAGCATGTATCTCTATGTGTACCTGTGTCGCATGCATGATTCGCGAGCAGGGTATGTGTTTATTTATGGAACGGGCCGAACGCCTCGACAGATTAAATAGATGCATCTATAGGCGCGCCGTCGACCATCGGCAAGTGCACAATTTATTTCTGTTGGATCAGACCGTCGCCTCGGTGTGATTTGTGCATGTTATATTGTTGCTTGAGAATTTTAAATGTGAATTGTGCCCTTCGTGGCTTGATATAAATTGATAAGATAATAAAGAGTAAACCTTGAAATTTCTTGATTATTTGTTGAAGGAGTTTACCTGTTTTCTGGCTTCGTGAATTAGGACTGCTATATAAATCCATGATTTCCTCACATTTTTAGTACACTGTCAATTGACCTCTAGTAAGTGTCGAAGTTGACCATCTCGTCTCTACTTCTTCGAGATTAGACGGGATACTCATTGAGTACACGTTGTTTACGTATTTATACTACAATTCTGTGCATTTTTGTTGCACAGGTATATTTATCTCTAGCAGCCCACTGGGCATAGCAGCACGGATAATTCGGGGACTAGGTGAGTTGCATATTTCGAGGCGGCCCGCAGCTAGTAAAGTCCCTTCCAGCAAATTGTATTTTCTTTCTGTCCACTGTATTCTGGACGGATGTTGTATTGTATTTTATTTCCTTATCAGTAGATGCTCATGCACTTGTGACACCGGGTTCTGGGATGGTTTTTAAATATTTTGTATTGATTGCTAGTATTTAATTTGAATTGAAGCGGTTATCTTTTTACTTATGAAATTTAAAGGAAAATCTTGGTTTTTAAAATTGTTAAAATTGGAGTTTAATTAAGAAATTGGTTGGCTTGCCTGACAGCGGTGTCCGGCGCCATCACGACCCTTAGTGGATTTTGGGTCGTGATAGTTTGTGACTTGTACTACCGATTTTTGAATATTATTTCATGTTGGAAGTGTTGGTTTCATTTAGAAATACATGGTTTCTACTTAACAGTTATGTTGGTTCTATCAATTAATTCAGTAAGTGTTAGGCTTACCTAGTCGTAGAGACCGGGTCACGACATCCTATAGAGGGAAATTGGGGTCATGACACCAAACATGCACACAAGTGTAATAACATCAAACGAACTTGCTCACACAATCAAAATACCAAAATAACAACTAGAACTACGAATCGGACATCAAAATATATGAAATTTTCGAAGAAACTTAAGAACTTTCAAATTTGCAATCGGACGTCCGAATCGCGTCAAATCAACTTTGTTTAGCACTAAATTTTACAAACAACTCAAAAATAGTGAAATGAACCTATACCAAGTTCCGAAACTGAAATCCTAACCCAGTAGCAACAAAGTCAACCTACGATCAAACTTCAGAATTCCTTAAACCTTCAAATTATTAGTTTTCAATAAATCACGCTAACTCAAGTTAGGGACTTTCGAATTTAATTTTGGGTACGCCCAAGTCCCAAATAATGATACAAACTCACCTGGACCGTCCAAATACTAATCTGGATCCGTTTATACAAAATATTAACCGTAATCAACTCAAATCATTTTAAGGCTAAATTTCATATTTTCTTCAATTTTCACATAAAATTTTTCCGAAAAAAAGATATGGACTGCGCACTTAAATCGAGGAATGTTAAATGGAGCTATTTTGTAATAACCCGACCAGTCGTTTTACCTTTTCGAACCCCGTTCCCCTAAATAAAGCTTCTCGTACTTGCTTTAACTAATTTACGACTTGCGGGGGCGATCGGTTTGGGAGTTGGAAGAGTTTGAGTAAAAATATGCCCATTTGCTTCTTTAAGATTTTGTTAAAGAGACCAAGTTTGACTTCGGTCAACATTTTGGGAAAACAGACCCGGATTCGTGATTTGACAATTTCTGAGGGTCCGTGGGAAAATATGGGACCTGGGCGTATGTCCGGAATCGAATTCCGAGGTCCCTAGCCCGAGTAATGAATTTTTATCTAAAATTGTTTAATTGAAGTTTTAAGGAATTAAAGAAACTAAGTAATCATTGATTCCCTAGGTATCGGGCTCGGATTTTGGTTTCGAAGCTTGGTACAGGTCCGTAATGTTGTTTAAGACTTACCCGTAACATTTGGTGTCAATCCGAGTAGTTTAAGGGCGTTTTGACCCGTTAGAGGAGAATTAAGAACTTTAAGATTCAATAGTTTGATTCATTTGGTTTTAGAGGGTGATTCCAAGATTTAGCGTTGTTTTGGGAGTTCCGAGGGTTCGAGTAGGTCCGCCTCGTTATTTCAGACTTGTTGGTATGTTCGGGCGGGACTCGGGAGCCCCGAGCATCAAACGAGCGAGGTTCGAGCGAAGTAGAAAATTTAAGAAAAACAACCTTTAGTTGTTGCTTCTGTCATAACCGCATCTGCGGTTCTTGGACTGCAGAAGCGGTACCGCAGATGCGGTCAGCACATCGCAAAAGCGAAAAGGGCCAGGCCAAGGGGAAACCGCAGAAGCGGCCCCGAGACCGCAGAAGCGGTCCCGCTTAAGCGGCCCCCAGACAGCAGAAGCAGTCCAGCTCCGTAGGCCTAAATCCGCAGAAGCGGCTCGACATCCGCAGAAGCGGACCCGCATAAGCGGGCACCTGACCGCAGAAGAGGTCCAGGCTTCTTGGGCCATTTCCGCAAAAGCGGACCTTTTTCCGCAGAGGCGGTTTCCGCAGAAGCGGTCATGGTACCGCAGAAGCGGAAATCGCTGGGGGCAGAGAGTTCATTTAATCCGAACTCAAAGTCATTTATTCCATACACAACTCCACACTTGGGCGATTTTGGTGCTTCCAAAGAGAGGGTTTCAACATAGCATTGTAAGGTAAGTAATCCCTATTCATCCTTAGTTTAAATATATGTATATTAGGTAGATTAAACACTAATAATTAGATAAAATCAAAGAGTTAGAGCTAGACCTAGGGTTTCAATAAAACTAAGATTTAATCATGTAATTTGCTATGTAATGAGCTAGAAATGATATATTATTGATCCTTAGGTTGTAGAGAACAATTTCCTTTGAAAAATATCGGAATCCGGGCATGTGGGCCCGGGGTCGGAATTTAGGAAACTCGTGGAAAGGGTTGGGAAATTACTTAAATAGTTAGAATTCGACCTTGTAAGCCTTTATTGACTAGTTCTTACTTATTTTAACTAGTTTGCGATCGTTCGGCTCCGAATTAAGGGCTTGGGCTTGTTCTTGATATTGGAAGTGCGCTTTGGAACGAGGTGAGTCTCCTTTCAAACCTTGTAAGAGGGAATTGTCCCCATAGGTATAATAATTGAATTATTTGTCGTTGTATTCGGGGGCTACGTACGTACTAGGTGACGAGAGTCCGTGCATAGCGACTATTATGCTATGTTCGGGTAGTTTAGGACCCATGAGCATGCTTTACGTGATATTCTAGTATAGTTGATTATCTGGGATTTAATGAACTCTTGTGATTAAGAAGAATGAAATTAGAAAACGACCCTTAACCTATTTGGTTCTTAAAAGGAAATAATTGGCATTTCTATGCACGGTCACCCTCATATGTGTAGTGATTGTTGTTATTGCGTGGCAATGAGTTTATTTCTATTTGACCGCGTCGCACGGTTGATTCGCGAGCGGGGTAATAGATGCATCTATGGTTCGAGCCGTTCGACCCTCGGCAGTGCACAATTTACTATTTTTATGCTGGATCGGGCCGTACGTTCCTCGGTGATTATATGCGCATGACTTATGTGACCCTTTTTATGTGGGTTAGGCCTCATATTTGCTTTCATGTATAGATGGACACTCGTAATGACAACTTAAAGGAAGAATTGATGTTTTGTACTTGCTAATTCCTATAAACTGAGTTATTACTCCTTATTATAAATTCTTCTCATTTTACTTGACCTTAGTATGTATCGAGTCGACCTCTCGTCTCTACTTCTTCGAGATTAGACGGGATACTTACTGGGTACATATTGTTTATGTACTCATGCTACGCTTCTGTACTTAACTGTACAAGGTCTGAGGCAGGTGGATCTGGTTATCACTCTGGTGCGCATTCGTGAGCAGATTTGGGACTTCTACGGTGAGCTGCTTTCCCTCCATGTCGATCCGCAGCCGAAGAAGTCTTTCTTTTGTATTATAAATTTCTGTCTATTTGGATCCAGACAGTAGGGTAGTGTGATATTCTTTTGGATGTATATTCTACTAGTTGCCCGTAGCTTGTGACACCGGGTTCTGGCACACACTTTGGTGGACGATTATTTTGGGGTTGTGTAATTTTATTATTACAGTATTCAGCTCTTCTGGTTTAAATTCCAAATTGAGTGTTTATTTCACTTATTCTAATTAAAAGCAACATAAGTATTTTAGAAGTGTTTCCGCAATTGGCTTGCCTGACAAGGGTGTCAGGCGCCCTCATGACCTGTTGTGAACATGGGTCGTGACAACATGGTATCAGAGCACTAGGTTCACGTAGGTCTCACGAGTTATGGCAAACCTGATAGAGTCTTGTTGATCGGTACAGAGACGTCTGTATTTATCTTCGAGAGGCTATAGGGTATTAGGAAAGACTACTCTTTATTCATTTCTTGTCGTGCAGTGCTTAATGTACTAAATTTCCCTCTTCTATTCTCTCACAGATGGTGAGAACTCGTACTGCCGACGTTCCGGACCCGGGAGGAGCTGCTCCCTCCGTTGCTAAAGGCCGAGGTAGAGGCCGGGGGAGGGCATCGGCCCGTGGTAGGGGACAAGGGCGTCCTAGAGCCGTTCCAGTTGCACCACCGGCAGATCCTGTGGAGGACCCTATTATTGAGGAGCAGGGCGAGGTGCTCGCAGCTGAGCCTACCCCGACGGATTTCATGACAACACCGGGATTTCAGGAGGTCATGGGCCCCATGCTACGGTTCATGGACACTATGACTCAGGCTGGTTAATTTCCAGCAGACCCAGCCACTTCACAGGCAGGAGGGGGAGCCCAGACCCCTATTGCTCAGGCTCCAGGCCATGCGGCTGTAGTATATCAGACTCCGGGTGCACTACCCGCAGATGGGGCTCAGCCAGTTGCTGCAGTGGCACCCCAGCCCAGGCCAGCTGTGGACGGTGACCCACAGAAGTTATTAGACAGATGGACCAGGCTTCACCCTCCAGTCTTCGGGGGTGAGCGTCATGAGGATGCTCAGGACTTCATAGACAGGTGCAGGGACAGGCTGCACAATAGGAGGATATTGGAGTCGCATGGAGTTGACTTCACTACTTTTCTCCTTGAGGGCAGGGCACGTAGATAGTGGCAGTCCTATGTACTTGGCAGGCCAGCAGGTTCTCCTCCCCTCACTTGGGGTCAGTTCACTCAGTTATTCCTGGATCGATACATTCCGCCCTCTGAGAGGGAAGAGCTTTTGAGCACCTAGAGCAGGGTCAGATGTCAGTGACCGATTATGAGGCGAGGTTCTCTGAGTTGTCTCGCCATGCACTTATGAAACTTCCCACAGAGGCAGAGAAAGTGCGGAGATTTATTGCGGGGTTACATCCCACCATCCGGTCTGGTATGGCTCGAGAGGTAGAGATGGGTACAGGGTACCAGCTAGTGGTTGAGATTGCTCGCAGGATTGAGGTTTATCATTTGAGGGGTAGAGAGCAGATGCAGCAGGATAAGAGGGCCAGATTTTTAGGAGAGTTCAGAGGTGCCCCAGCCAGGGGTAGAGGCCACTTCGGGAGGGGTCAGCCCAGCTGGCCCTCACACTCAGCACCACCACCCCCTCCCCGAGGTGCGCCAGCGAGGCCTTATTTCAGTGCGATGTTGGAGGGTCTTACTGCCCACCAGCTACTGAGGGTCCCTCCGGCGGGTATTCTGGATATTAGGATTCTTCTAGTGCTCCTTTGAGCGCCATGCCAGAGAGTTCCTATCGTCCACCAGCTATCCAGGGTTCTTCCAGTGGGTATTCGGGTCAGCAGACTCAGACTTCAGGGCAGCAGGCTATGTTGCCTAGAGCATGCTACGAGTGTAGAGATCCGGGTCACCTGAAGAGGACTTGCCCCAGACTCGGGGTAAGGCAGTACAGCAGGGTAAGCAACCCCAGACTCCGGCACCAGTTGCCCAGCCACCTAGAGGTGGAGGGCAGACGAGTAGAGGCCGTCCTAGAGGTGGAGGCCAGACAGGGAGAGGTCAGCCAGCTACTCCCCAGTCAGGTGGAGGCCAGGCAGTCGGCGCTCCAGCTAGATTCTATGCTCTTCCAGCCAGGCCAGATGCACAGGCCTCAGATGCCGTCATCACAGGTATTATTTTCGTTGGTGGTAGGGATTCTTCGGTATTATTTGATCCAGGGTCTACTTATTCATATGTATCGTCTCTGTTCACTTGCTTTCTGGTCGTTTCTCCTGAGCCTTTGGGTGTTCCTGTTCCTGTGTCCACTCCTGTGGGTGATTCTGTGATTGTGGATCGGATTTACCGATCCTGTGTGGTCATTTTCTGTGTTTTCGAGACTAGAGCAGATCTTCTGTTGCTGGACATGATCGATTTTGAGGTCATCTTGGGCATGGATTGGCTATCTCCATATCACGCCGCCCTTGATTGCCATGCCAAGACTGTTTCACTAGCAATGCCAGGGTTGCCGAGATTGGAGTGGAAGGGGTCCACAGTTGACATGCCTAGCAGGGTTATCTCTTTCCTGAAGGCTCAGCACATGGTTAGAAAAGGGTGTTTGGCTTACATAGCATATGTTCGAGACACCGCTGCAGAGTCTCCGACGATTGATTAAGTGCCAGTAGTTCGAGAGTTCCCCGATGTGTTTCCTTCTAATCTGCCCGGCATGCCTCCGAATCGCGATATTGATTTTTGCATTGATTTGGCCCCAGTCACTCAGCCTATATCCATTCCACCGTACCGTATGGCCCCTAAGGAGTTGAAGGAGTTGAAGGAGCAGTTGGAGGAGTTGCTAGCGAAGGGGTTTATCAGGCCCAGTGTGTCACCTTGGGGCGCACCAGTGCTATTTGTGAAGAAGAAGGATGGGACCATGTGGATGTGCATTGATTACCGCCAGTTGAACAAGGTCACCATCAAGAACAAGCACCCGTTGCCTCGTATTGATGATTTGTTCGACCAGCTGCAGGGTGCCAGGGTGTTCTCTAAGATTGACCTGAGGTCAGGATATCATCAGCTGAAGATTCGGGACTCGGATGTTCCGAAGACTGCATTCCGGACTAGATATGGCCATTATGAGTTTCTAGTGATGTCCTTTGGCTTGACCAATGCGCCAGCAGTATTTATGGATCTGATGAACAGGGTATTCAGGCCTTATATTGATTCCTTCGTCATCGTCTTCATTGACGACATCTTGATATACTCGCGTAGCCTGGGAGAGCACGAGCAGCATTTAAGAGTAATGCTTTAGACTTTGCGAGAGCAGCAGCTGTATGCTAAGTTCTCCAAGTGTGAGTTCTGGCTCGAGTCAGTGGCATTCTTAGGGCATATTGTGTCCGGAGAGGGTATTAAGGTGGATCCCAAGAAGATTGAGGCAGTTCAGAGTTGGCCACGTCCCACTTCAGTAACCGAGATCAGGAGTTTTCTGGGATTAGCAGGTTATTACCGGCGATTCGTGCAGGGATTTTAATCTATTCCATCACCCTTGACTAGACTGACTCAGGAGGGTGCCCCATTCATTTGGTCCGATGATTGTGAGGAGAGCTTCCAGAAGCTCAAGACAGCTTTGACTACGGCACCAATTCTTGTATTGCCTTCCGGTACGGGGACGTATACGGTGTATTGCGACACTTCACACGTTGGTCTGGGATGTGTGTTTATGCAGGAGGCGAGAGTTATTGAATATGCCTCGCGTCAGCTGAAGATTCATGAGAAAAGTTACCCTGTGCACGATCTGGAGTTGGCGGCGATTGTTCATGCTCTTAAGATATGGAGGCACTATTTGTATGGGGTGCCTTGTGAGGTTTACACCGATCACTGCAACCTACAGCATTTGTTCAAGCAGAGGGATCTCAATTTGAGGCAGCGCAGGTGGCTTGAGTTGCTGAAGGATTATGACATTACTATTATTTATTATCCGGGAAAGGCGAATGTGGTCACGGATGCCCTGAGCAAGAAGGCGGAGAGCATGGGTAGCCTAGCATTCATTCCAGCAGAGGAGAGGCTACTAGCCTTGGACATTCAGTCCTTGGCTAACAGGCTTGTGAGGTTGGACATTTCAGAGTCCAGCCGAGTTCTAGCATGTGTGGTTGCTCAGTCCTCGTTATTGGGGGAGATTAAGGCCCAACAGTATGATGATCCACTTTTGGCGGTTCTCAGAGAGACGGTACTTCAGGAAGGTGCCAAGGAGGTTTCTATGGGCGAGGATGGTGTTCTGCGACTCCAGGGTCGTCTATGTGTTCCTAATGTTGATGGACTAAGGGAGAGGATCCTAGAGGAGGCGCACAGTTTGTGGTATTCTATTCACCCGGGAGTCACGAAGATGTATCGTGATTTGAGGCAGCATTACCGGTGGCGGGGGATGAAGAAGGACATAGTGAAGTATGTGACTAAGTGTTTGAATTGCCAGCAGATCAAGTATGAACATCAGAGGCCAGGTGGTGTACTTCAGCAGATGCCAATACCAGAGTGGAAGTGGGAACGCATCACCATGGACTTTGTGGTTGGGTTACCGCAGACTTTGCGGAAGGCTGATTCAGTGTGGGTCATTGTAGATAGATTGACCAAGTCGGCCCATTTCATTCCAGTGGCGACTACTTAAACAGCGGAGAGGTATGCTAAGATTTATATTCGGGAGAAAGTCCGATTGCATGGTGTGCCGGTGTCCATCATATCAGACAGAGGTCCTCAGTTCACTTCCCATTTCCGGAGAGCCGTGCAGAGTGAGTTGGGGACTCGTGTAGAGCTTAGCACGGCATTCCATCCTCAGACCGACGGACAGTCGGAGCGGACGGTGTAGATTTTGGAGGATATGCTTAGGGCATGTGCGATTGATTTTGGAGGGCAGTGGGATCAGTTCTCGCCTCTAGCAGAGTTCGCATACAACAACAGCTATCAGTCCAGCATAGAGATGGCCCCATATGAGGCTTTATATGGTCAACGATGTTTCGTTCTCCGATCGGGTGGTTTGAGCCTGGAGCGGCTAAGTTACTTGGCACAAATTTGGTACAAGATGCCTTGGATAAGGTGAAGTTGATTCAGGAGAGGCTTCGCACCTCTCAGTCTGGGCAAAAGAGCTACGCGGACCAGAAGGCGCGGGATGTATCATTTATTGTTGGCGAGAAGGTTCTCTTGAAAGTCTCGCCCATGAAGGGCATTATGAGGTTCGGGAAGAAGGGCAAGTTGAGCCCAAGGTTTATTGGCCCCTTTGAGGTGTTGAGACGAGTTGGGGAGGTTGCTTATGAGCTTGCTTTACCCCCTAGTTTATCGGGAGTTCACCTAGTTTTTCATGTTTCGATGCTTCGGAAGTATCATGCCGACCTATCCCACGTGTTGGACTTCATCACCATTCAGTTAGATGAGAGTTTGGGCTATGAGGAGGAGCAAGTTGCTATTATTGATACACAGGATCGCCAGCTGAGGTCCAAGAAGATTTCTGTGGTGAGAGTCCAGTGGAGGGGCCAACCGGTCAAGGAGGCGACCTGGGAGTCCGAGGAGGACATGTGGAGCATATATCCCCACTTGTTCAGCAGTCCAGGTACTTTTCTATGTCCGTTCAAGGACGAACGTTTGTTTAAGAGGTGGAGAATGTAACGACGCGATCGGTCGTTTTACCTTTTCGAACCCTGTTCCCCTAAATAAAGCCTCTCGTACTTGCTTTAACTAATTTACGACTTGCGGGGGCAATCGGTTTGGGAGTTGGAAGAGTTTGAGTAGAAATATGCCCATTTGCTTCTTTAAGATTTTCTTAAAAAGACCAAGTTTGACTTCGGTCAACATTTTGGGAAACGGACCCGGATTCGTGATTTGGCAATTTCAGAGGGTCCGTGGGAAAATATGGGACCTGGGCGTAAGTCCGGAATCGAATTCTGAGGTCCCTAGCCCGAGTAATGAATTTTTATCTAAAATTGTTTAATTGAAGTTTTAAGGAATTAAAGAAACTAAGTAATCATTGATTCCCAAGGTATCGGGCTCGGATTTTGGTTTCGAAGCTTGGTACAGGTCCGTAATGTTGTTTAAGACTTGTCCGTAAAATTTGGTGTCAATCCGAGTAGTTTAAGGGCGTTTTGACCCGTTAGAGGAGAATTAAGAACTTTAAGATTCAATAGTTTGATTCATTTGATTTTAGGGGGTGATTCCAAGATTTAGCCTTATTTTGGGAGTTCCAAGGGTTTGAGTAGGTCCGCCTCGTGATTTCAGACTTGTTGGTATGTTCGGGCGGGGCTCGGGAGCCCCGAGCGTCAAACGAGCGAGGTTCGAGCGAAGTAGAAAATTTAAGAAAAACAACCTTCAGTTGTTGCTTCTGTCAAAACCGCTTCTGCGGTTCTTGGACCGCAGAAGCGGTACCGCAGATGCGGTCAGCACATCGCAAAAGCGAAAAGGGCCGGGCCAAGGGGAAACCGCAGAAGCGGCCCAGAGACCGCAGAAGCGGTCCCGCTTAAGCGGCCCCCAGACCGCAGAAACGGTCCAGCTCCGTAGGCCCAAATCTGCAGAAGCGGCTCGACATCCGCAGAAGCGGACCCGCTTAAGCGGGCACCTGACCGCAGAAGCGGTCCAGGTTTCTTGGGCCATTTCCGCAAAAGCGGACCTTTTTCCGCAGAGGCGGTTTCCGCAGAAGCGGTCATGGTACCGCAGAAGCGGAAATCGCTGGGGGGCAGAGAGTTCATTTAATCCGAACACAAAGTCATTTATTCCATACACAACTCCACAATTGGGCGATTTTGGTGCTTCCAAAGAGAGGGTTTCAACATAGCATTGTAAGGTAAGTAATCCCCATTCATCCTTAGTTTAAATACCTGTATATTAGGTAGATTAAACACTAAAAATTAGATAAAATCAAAGAGTTAGAGCTAGACCTATGGTTTCAATAAAACTAAGATTTAATCATGTAATTTGCTATGTAATGAGCTAGAAATGATATATTATTGATCCTGAGGTTGTAGAGAACAATTTCCTTCGAAAAATATCGGAATTCGGGCACGTGGGCCCGGGGTCGGATGTAACGATCCGACCGGTCGTTTTGAGTACTAGCGCTCCGTTCAGCAGTCGGAGGCCATGAACAGCTTCATTTCAGGTATTATGACTTGTACGCGTGGTCGGAATTGAATTTCGGGAAGTCCAGAGTTGATTTGGGAAGAGAATTCTTATTTCGGAAGCTTAGAGTTAGGAGAATGAACTATAGATTGGAATTTTGAGTAAACGACCTCGGAATCAGGATCTGAAGGTTCCAGCAGGTTCGTATGATGATTTCGGACTGGGCGTATGCCCGGTTCGGGTCTTGGATAACCCGGGAGCGTTTCGGCGCCTATTGTGGAAGTTAGCATTTTAGAAGGAATTTCATAAGTTTGGTTTGAAGTGCATTTCAGAGTTATCGATGTCTGTTTGGAATTACGAGACTGGGAGTAGTTTCGTATGGTGATTCTGGAGTTGGGGGCGCGATCGGAAGTGAATTCGGAGGTCCGTAGGTCATTTTGAAGCCATTTGGCTAAAGATAGAAATTTGAAGGTTTTTGGGAAGTTTGACCGGAGGTTGACTTTTTGATATCGGGGTTGGAATCCAATTCCGAAAGTTGGAGTAGGTCTGTAATGTCAAATATAACTTGTGTGCAAAATTTGAAGTCAATCGGATGTGATTTGACAGGTTTAAACATCGGAAATAGAAGTTGGAAAGTTCAAAGTTCATAAAGCTTGAATCGGAGTGTAATTCATGGTTTTAGCATTGTTTGTTATGATTTGAGGCCTCGTGCAAGTTCGTAATGTGTTTTGGGACTGCTTGGTATTATTGGTTGGGGTCTCGAGGGCCTCGGGTGGATTCCGGTTGGTTAACGGATCGAAAGTGGATTTTGGAAAGGCTTGAGTTTTGCTGCTTCTGTCATAACCGCATCTGCGGTTCTTGGACCGCAGAAGCGGGACCGCAGATGCGGTCAAAAGCTCGCAGAAGCGGAAGGGGCCAGGTCCAAGGAAAATCGCAGAAGCGGCCTAGGGACCGTAGAAGCGGTTCCGCTTAAGCGGCCCCCGGACCGCAAAAGCGGCCAGTTCCCTCGTGCCCAAAACCGCAGAAGCGGTTAAATAGTCGCAGAAGCGACATCCGCAGAAGCGGAAATTGCACCGCAGAAGCGGAACACCTGGAGGCAGTAAGGTTGTTTTAAATCGTGAATGGAGTCATTTTTCTCATTTGGTTCATGGCTTGGGGCGATTTTGGGAGCTCCAACGAGTGGAACTTCGTCATCTATATAAAGGTAAGTTATCCCCATCACTTTTGAGTTAAATACATCAATTATGTATGGNCATGTCTCATTAGTTTTGCGTTAATTGGCTAGTTTTGGTGGATTGTGCGTCGGTTCAAGCCTTCGAAAGAATGTTGAATGGCGGTTATGAGTCTTCGGAGCGAGGTGAGTCTCCTTTCTAATCTTGTGAGGGGGAAATTTACCCCATAGGTGAAGTAATTGATTATGTGCTCCTATTTGTGGGGGCTACGTACGCACGAGGTGATGAGAGTCCGTGCGTAGCTACTATTATGCTATTGTCCGGGTAGTTAGGACCCAAAAACATGTTGCACGTGGATTAATTGTGAACCCATTGGTAGCTCGAATTGTTTAACTCACATCGAATTGGTAAGTAAATCTCTAAAAGGATTAAACTTCATTTCTTAAATTGTTAAAGGAGAATTGGTTTTATTTGAATAAATATTCCCCGATAAGTTCTTATTTGACTGATTGAGCATGTATTTTATGTGTGCCTGCGTCGCATGGATGATTTGCGAGCAGGGTATGTGTTTATTTATGGAACGGGCCGAACGCCTCGATGAGAATAGATGCATCTATGGTTCGTGCCGCTCGACCCTCGGCAGTGCACAATTTACATTTCTGTTGGAGCGGGCCGTCGACCTCGGCATGATTTGCGCGTGTTTATCTGTTACTTGAAAATTGTAAATGTGGAATTGGCCCTACATGGCTTGATATAAACTGATAAGATAATAAAGAATAAACCTTGAAGCCCTTGATTATTGTTGAATGTGTTTTACTTGTTTTTTTTCCTGGCTTCCTGAACTAGAACTACTATATGACTCCACGATTATCCTCGCATTATTGAATATTGATAATTAACCTCTAGTGAGTGTCGAAATTGGTCATCTCGTCTCTACCCCTTCGGGATTAGGCGGGATACTCACTGAGTACACGTTGATTACGTACTCATACTACACTTCTGTGTATTTTTGTTGCACGGGTATATTTTACATTCGGTAGCAGCACAGATGATTTGGGGACTTGGTGAGTTGCATTGTTCGAGATGACCCGCAGCTAGAGTAGTTCCCTTCCAGTACCTTACTTATTTATTCTCTGTCCGCTGTATTTCGGACAAACATTTGTATTTTATCGTCCTTATCAGTAGTTGCTCATGCTCTAGTGACACCGGGTTCTGGGATGGTTTTTCTTTGAAGGTTGCGTATTATTAGTTATCTCTTCATTTGAATTGAAACATAGGTTGTATGTATATGAAAAATGGAAGTAAAACTCTTAGATTTTTAAAATTATTAAAAGAGAAATCAATGGATGAGTTAGTTGGCTTGCCTGACAACGGTGTTCGGCGCCATCACGACCCGTAGTAGATTTGGGTCGTGACAACATGGTATCAGAGCACTAGGTTCCTAGGGTCTCACGAGTCATGAGCAAGTCTAGTAGAGTCTCGCGGATCGGTACGGAGACGTCTGTACTTATCCTCGGGAGGCTGCAGGACTGTTAGGAGTACTTCCCTTCTTGATTCCTTATCGTGCGATTCGATTTCATGAGAGCTTATGCCTTTGTTTCTTTCATACTCAATCATATGCGACGCGAACCGCTTGTTATAAATCGAAAATTGAAGAACCGTAATGGTACTACAGATGTGATGCGGGATGTTTTTCCCGGTATAGTTGATCAGATTATTGTCGTCGCCTTATGGAAGAATATTTTGTTGTTTCCGCCCAGTATCGGTATTTTCGAGGCCTTTGAGGCTAGGCACAAGTTGCCACAATGCATATGAATGTCTATTCTGCAGTAGTAATATGATGGTAGGGTGTTGCCCACGTGTCAGGGCAGTGAATAATTTCAAGGGAGGTTTACTCAGCGCACAATCAAGAGATTCAGTGTGTTATTCCCGGCAGGGGGAAAAGTAATCGAGCTAAGGAGGTTCAGGATGTAGACTGGTGGAAGTAATAAGACTTGGCAATTGAAAGCGAGGTGGATTTTCTTTTATATTGGGGTGCTGTTGTCCTAATTGGACATATCAAGTTTGTCGGTGTTATGATCTTCTACGATTCGCCTTTGAGGCAAGATATTGTGAAATAGTATCAAAGATACGACTATCAGATATCGCAGGATGCGGTGGTTCAGGATTTAATCAGTATTTCTATTGTTAATGGTTCGAGAAAGATGACCTTCGGATAGGTTTGGAGTTAGTAGCAAATTGAGAATTCAAGTTCCATGAAGATAAATTCTTATTAAGGCAGCAACTGAGCAGCAAAAAATGAGAAAGGCATGTGGGAAGTGTCATGCAGAGTTTCAAATTGCAAGAAAGGCCAGGTATATGAAGCAAAGGTTGAGTAGTCGATTAAGGGGATGAGTTCCGCCAAAGTGGGAGAGTGGCGGAGATGCATATGGGCTTCAAGCTAAGTGGGAGAGTCCCACCGTTTGTGATAGGGTTGCAGAGTTGATTGCTTGCAAGGTTTCTAGTTATTAGTATGTTGATGGGTTATTCTAGCTACGGGAAAGAACATAAGAGATGAATTGAGCAAAGGGATTGCTAAAATGCATGTTATGACTGGCCTTATTGGCCCATGTTCAGACTTGGGAAAGGATTCAGGATTTATGCCTTGTATAAATGCAGGTTTCAAGGAAGTGATTCCACCGGGTGCCTCGTCGAGATAGCATTCATGTGTTATAAGATTTATGGAGTTGATTATATTCGGGGCCAAGTCAGAGCGGGTGGCTCTCAGCAGCGGTCCTGGTGAAAATTCAAAAGATGAAGTGTAATACTTAATGATTTCGAGCCTATAGGCGCAGTTGAGAATCAAGCTTATGCAGCAGCTTACGAATGGAGACTCAGGACGTTCTGTGATGTTTTGGGCTTGCGGTATGGCATTTGAGAGATATGAGTCAGTTCATGGGATTTGAGACAGCATGGTCTCGTGATTCGAGGTCGCTCGGGATGAGTGCAGAGGGAATATGTTACATGCTAGAAGAAATCAGTGATATCTTTAAGGCAATCAAGGATAAATTGGAAGAAGGTAGTTGATTGGCCATAGTTGAATTTGGCATACTGGTGTTAGCAGTCAGTTTCTGCAGCGTGATCGAGTTATGTAAGTGATTGGTGATGGCACGTATCAGGCTTGTCAGCTGCCGCAAATGATGTTATTCAGAGGCCTTCTATTGTTATGGCCTGTTGTGTGGAAGCAGATTCCGGAAGGGGCTATGGTGGCTTAGACCACTACTTGGATGGTCGCATATTTTACGATTATGAGTATTCGCCCGTGCGTTGCTATGTTTCTCCTGAAGTGAGTTAAGTGAAAAGTTCTTATATGATGAAGTGTTAAAACGTTAATGTTAAAAATCGTGTTCTATCGTATGTTGGCACATTGGTGCAGTGAGTAGCATGGGAATTCAAAGTGAGGATCAAGGTTGCAGCTTGGTGCTGGTAAGGATGTCACGGGCTCGGATGAGCAGGAAAGGAGCTTCGCGTTTAAGTGTTGGCTTGTCTTCACTTCCCTGAGATTGGGTGCCTGGTAAGGGGGCTTGTTATTCATGGTTATGATTCTGACCGTCTTCAAGCGTTAGTCGCGGTCGGTGGGTTGGAGGTAAGACCAAGTAAATTGTTATGGTAGATGTGGAGGAGTGTCCCATGGTTTCATAAATTGGGCACGTAGTCACTTGACTCATTTAGATCTAGACCAAGTATGAGGATTGTGGTTAATATATTTATTTGAGAAATTTATGCCCGGAGGCACTCTGTTTATTGGGTTATGGATGTGGTTTCGCTCCGGTTATGATGGTGGTCCTTGTGTGTTATGAGAAGAGGAATAATTAGTTATGGACCTTTGAAAGGTTATTGGCTTAGTTTGATATGATCAGGATCGACTTGAGGTCGTGTGATAGGTGTAAATGTGAATTTGGGCTCTATGTCAGGCCAGTTGTGTTCATTTCAGTAATGCGCTACTTATGGGGTAGTCAGGGTGTTACTTCGTTGCCAGATATTCTTGTAGTGAATGCATTACGCCGTGAAAGTTGCGAGAACGGCTTGAGAAATTTTTCTTATGTGTTGAAGATCCGTGCAGAAATGATGTACTATGAAAAGATGGTCTTGAGATTCAGTCTGTTATTCACACCCTAGTTGTGCTTGAGTTTTGTAGCTTATGACGCTATATGTTCCCTCAAGGATGGTATTTATGCACTTAGCGTGCTTATGACCGATATTTGTTTATGCTATTGTAATGAGCAAATTTAGCTCGATGTATATCTCCTTATATGAGTTCTCCGTGTGGATCGGTTGGCACGCAGCCAATGGGTATGTTATTTGGATCGGTTGTGGCACACCGCATGGTTATGTTGTTTGGATCGTGGCACGCCGCCATGGTTTAGTTCGTTCTGGCATCGGGGTTGCGCGCGGCCAACAGCGTAATGTTCAGTTATAGTTTCCAACATATCTTGATAATTGTGGTCTTCTGACTTTCATATTTTAAGGGAAGGTCACGATAATTAGTGCGGAGAGTTAGATTAATTCCCTGTTCAGGAGTTCATTTTTTCTTTTTGTATCATGTCCTTTATAAATGGCAGCCTTTGGCACACATTCTGTATCCATGAGATCTTTTGATATTTGATCCGCGGTAAGTGTGGCTTATGGCATTAGCAGAGTAGTACTGGGTGAGGTGAGACCCATTGGAATCAAGGATTAGTTGCATAATTCTGACTTATATTAGTCAGAGTATGTAAGGAGAAAGATCTCCACTCTGTTATCAAGAATATGGTAATGAGTTTTTGCCAGAAGATATAGACTCAAATGATCGGTGAGATTTGACTACGGAACAGGACTTTACTGAATATATCCTCACTATCTTGTCGCAGTTGTTGGGCGGTGTGTGTAAGCAGTGAGTGAGCTAAAGACTGATGAATAATCGATTAATGAACCCATGGCGGGGTGTCGACATGAAGGACGGAGTTCAAGCTTTAGTTACTACTTTGGAAATTTAGGTAGGATTCTTAAGATTGTAGCATAAATATAAGATTACAGCGATTTGGAGAATACCGGATAGAGCATAATAACTGAGGGATTTAAGATGTTGCAGGGTTCAACAAAAGTTATGCAATCGTGTTTGAGTTTTAAGCGTGTTTGGTGATTGAATATGGGTGAGGCTGTGTATGCTTTATGATACACTTTTTTGAGGGAAAACAGGCATATGGGCGATTAGAATGAGATTTCGATGTATGGCATCAAATGCACAAGCTTCGCGTAAGGCTATTTGATGATATGTGTATGATTGAGTAGAATAGTACTCTAGATTTAGTCTAGCCTAAGTGTGCTCGGGCACTTCATAGTTGTCATGGTAAGTACATCATCTCGTGCACGGGGTGCGATGGTGCAACAGACAGCAATAGAATTATAACATTGCAATATCAGACTACTTCTCAGTATACGCTGGGTCCTCAGCTTACTTTCTAACGTAGGGAGCCATCGAACGAATCTATGTAAGTTAAGTGGGAGAGAATGTAATATGTACCTGGCACCCGAAAGTAACAACCTCCCGCTGACTCCATAAGTAGCTCATGTGTGATACTACGCGTTACACTGGTTAACATCTCAGCGTAGGGCGTGAGCCTCGAGCTATCAAGATGCTTCCATTGTATTAATGTTAAAACTTCTATCGTCTGGGTCAGTGCATGATGAATCTTCTGCAGAGTGATAATTCCAAACGCATGATTTCACATATACCTTGGAACGAGTTTCAATTGGTTCCTTACATTATCGTGAAAAGTCTTATTCCTAAAGCTTTCGTGCAAGCGAATTAAAGCACACTAGAGATACCTATCCAGGAATCAATCACCTGGGATGCGAACTCTCACCTCTATAGACAGAAATAACAAATCCCTCCGCAAAATGTACTTCAAAATGGCCTCAATCTCATTTTCTTGGGAAATTAGTTTGAATTCACAGGGTGGAAATGGTCTTTTGACGCAAGAGTTTTTATGTAGATATGACTTATTAGTGGACTTTTCTGGCACTTTGAGCAAATATTTTGCCGGAACTTCGAGGAATATAGGATATACCCCGGAGAGCATGTGGTTGGTGCTATTTGTAGGAACGTTACGACAAATGGCTTTAGAAGCCGAAATAATTGCATAAGTTATGGTTGACAGTGGCATTTCAGGAGTCTACTTCGATGTCCGTCCTTGCATTATTGCACCAGACTGTGAGTAGCTTTTCGTTTATGGTTGATACTCGGTGGGAGTCTGGTTGGCGCCGATCGGAAAGTGGCACTCTTCTGAGGGTCGTAGGTCCTATTTTTGAAGCTCATTATAAGGACTGACAAGAGTGAAGATTTTTCGAAGGTTGGTTTCTGTGGAAGTTGCGTCCTGACCGGAGGTTGACTATTTTTGAAGTGATCCGGGTGGTTCGGGAATCCCCCGACTTCGCGTAGTGCGGAGGTCGCGTCTTGTAATGTTAAGTAACTATCCTTTGGGTGTGCAAAATTTTGAAGATTAATCGGTACAGTGTTTGATCAGTGTGTCCTCTATAGCACTCAGGGCTAAAAATACGATAGCTCTGGACAAGTCTTTCAAGTTCTCATAAAGCTTCTCGCAATGGCAGTGTAATTCAACATAGGTCCTTTTGAGGAGCGTGTTTGTTGAGGTGCATTTCTTGAGCGGCTCGAGCAAGTTTCGTGAATTCGTTGTTTTGGGACCTTGGTGGTATGATTTGGATTGGGTCTTCCGGGGCTTCTCGGTGGATTCCGGGTGTGTTCTAACGACTTCGAAAGTTGGATTTTGCGGAAGGCGCCTTGTATTTGATTCTGCTTGCGACTATTTAACATCACCGGCATCTGCTCGGTTCTTCGGACGAGAAGCGTGGACTCGAACTGCGGTCAAAAGTTCTCTGCTTAGAAGCGAGAAGAGGGCACGCAGGTCCAAGTCAGATAATCGCAAGAAGCGGCCCAGGGCGTAGAAGCCGGTTCCGCTCTAAGCGGCCCCCAGACGCAGAAGCGTCCAGTTTCCCGTCGTGCCAAAATCGCAGAAATCAGTTAAATAGTCGCAGAGCGTACATACGCAGAAGGGAAATTGCACCGCAGAAGCGCGAACACTGGAGGAAACGTAAGTGTTGTTTTAAATCGTTGAGAGTGATTTCTCTGCATTTGGTTCATGACTTGGGGGATTTAGGGGTCTCAATAGCAGATTGCGACTCGTCATCTATATAGAGTAGTTATCCATCATTTTGAGTTAATATACATCAATTATTAGTGGATTTAGCAATGAAATTCTAGTGTTAAGATGGGCGTTTTTGGTGGCAAACCCTCTGAATTATGATATTCTTGGAATTAGCCAGATTTGAGTATGATTTAGGATAAAAATTATATATATGAGTTCCCTGAGGTCAGGGCTACCTTGTCTTGCCGAATTTTGTGATTTCGGGCTACCTAGGCCCGAGGGCATTTTGGTCATTTCAACCAAAGCGGTATGTTGGGAATATGCTATTAATCTTGAATTCTCTACAATGTATTTTGGCATGGTTCTCATTAGTTTTCCTGTTAATTGGCCTACGTTTTTGGTCTGCATTGTTGCGATCTGTTCATTACGCACTTCGCAGCATCGATAACTTGAGTTGATTAATGCCCGGTGAAATCCGATACTTCGGATCGTATGGTGATGCTTCTCCTCTAAACCCTCTTGTGACGACGGGAGCACAATTGCTTACCGCCATGGTAAGGAGAGCTAATTTTGATTAAATTCTATTTGCTTTGCATTGATCTTGATATGAGGCTATAGGGTATTCCAGACTGGCACCCTGAGGTGGAGTTCACGACGATTGTCGTGCGTGCCCTAAATATCTCCTCATAATCGGACGCACCCTTACTAACTATACGTCACGGGAAGACACCGTAGACTTGTATGAGATTGATTAGCGGTCAACTTCGATTTAAATTAAAGGACGAACTTGCGTGAATATATTGAGTATGAAAGACAAGGTCATAATCTCAGAAATTCGAAAGTCGTGCACTGATAAGGATATCAAGAAAGGGAAGTACTCGCTACCAGTCCTAGCACGCCGTGGATTTCTCCGAAATGAGTATAAGTGACATGAACCCAGTTGGCGTCTCTAGCGTTGATCGCTGACGAAGGTACTTAACTACTCCATTACGACGATAGTAATGGTTTCATTAAGGTATCATCATCTGTTCTAGAGACCCATGAGGTAATTATAACGTTCGATGTTCTGATCTCATCAAATGTGTTTTGTCAAACGAGACCAAATATGGTTTTAATTTTTACTTGCGGGTTCGTAATAGATAGGCAGGTACCTTGCCAACATCCCGGATTTAAGTTTCTTCAAGTTTGGCTGAACAACTTCGGGAGATGACATCCTCATTGATATCTTCACTTATTAATTAATTTAAAAATCTACAAGAGTTTTACTTCATTGTTTCACATTATACTATATCGATGTGCACGCTATAGTATAAGTTCAAGAATGGGTCAACATGTGAGATAAGTGAATAATAATTCGTCGAGGCAGGGTATGCAATTATTTATTAACGCAATGCGCACAACTTGTCAAGGAAAAGCCACATACCGCACA